>NC_037680.1:115968508-116176156 GCF_003255815.1 Theropithecus gelada
CCCGCCACCTTGCCCGGCTAGTTTTTTGTATTTCTTAATAGAGACGGGGTTTCACCGTGTTAGCCAGGATGGTCTCGATCTCCTGACCTCGTGATCCGCCCGTCTCGGCCTCCCAAAGTGCTGGGATTACAGGCTTGAGCCACCGCGCCCGGCCCAGCTTTGTTTTTTTAAACTGCTGTTAAAGTCATCCATTTAGGTTTTCTTTAATATTTAGTTACTCTATTTTCAATATTTTTTTAAAATTGGGATCTTTAAAATATTTTCCAGTTGTCTGCCAAATTTTTCAATATTGTCTTTATCATCCTTGAGCATAATTATTTTAAAGCCTATGTCTTTTCATTTAAATGTTCAAAGCACATGCTTATCTTTTTCTATTATAAAATATATCTGCTGAGTTTTGCTTATGTTGTCTTATTTCTTATGCCTTGTTCATTTTTTATTTTGTGCTGGACACTATGTTTGAAAAGTTGTTGTAGAAGTAATTAGAGGACTAGGATGATGTTATCTTCTTTCAGAAAATATTTTTATTTGTGTCTCTCAGGTGCGTGAATACACTAGCAATGGAGGATCACTTTAACTCGGTATTTCAGACCCGAGATTCTTCTGTGCTACCCAGATGACTCAAAACCAATTATAGTCTGTTCATGGGATCTTTCACTTCCAATTCAGTTTCTCCTTCAGACACATTTTTGGTTTCTGTCTTAAAGGATGAGGGAGGTGCTTGATGGTCCCCCTGATCTCAGTGGGCCTTGGGCTCCAGTTTCTGTATCCCTAATCAAGAATTCTCTTATTAACCTCTAATATGTTCTGTAATTTGTTCCATGCATTTTATTTTTAATAATTATGTTTTTTTTAACTTAAAAAGTTCTGGTTATTTTTTCCACATCTGTGTAGTCATTTTTGATGGTCTCAGGTTGTCTGTTCATGTTTATGATTCTATGTTGCATTTCTTTAAATATTTACTACATTGATTTTATACACTCTGTCCTTGATCATTCCAATATCAGAGGCTTTTGGAAGTCTAAATCTGCTGTTTGTTTCTATTGCCCTAATCTCTGATGGCCTATTCTCTTTTTACTTGTTGATCTTTGAATGTGGGCTCATATTTGGTTGATCTTAATTTGTGGAGCCTAAACTGAGGATGTTTTCCACTAGACAGGATTTATGTTTGCTTTTGTAACAAGCCAAGAGACCCTGAAGACTGGGACCACTTTGTCATCCCACGTGATTTAGCTCGCACACCTTCTCTAGGCATTGTCTTTAAGTCTCAGTGCAGTGTTATTGGTCAGCGTGCTCCTAGGCAACTTCCTTGATTTTCTTTGAGCCCAGTAACACTGCAGATCAAGCCCGGTCAGGGTCTAGCTTCTTCGTAGGCAAATGGGGAGCCCTTCAGAGTGTCCAGTCCACCATGCTTTCGGAAGCATTAGTCTATTCTGACTGAGCGTGAGTTTGGTTTCCTCAGTGCTTCTTCCCCACATTGCACATTATATTTATCTCAGTGGAGTTCTTGCTGTGGCAGCTCTGCAACCTGCTGCCTCCCCTCATCCTTCCGATGCTGGTCGTCTGCCCCTGTGATAGCCGTGTGGGGACCAGTGTGTTTCCCCCATCCAGCCACTGTTCTCTCAAGCCTCCAAGCACAATGAGCTCTATGGCTGGGTGGTGTCCTAGGTGCAGGGAGCAGGTGGGTGGGCTTGCTGGAGACCTCCCTGTATGTGCATGGTCAGGAATAACAGTCCATGAGCAAGCTGGGGTCTCGTGGAAGCCCCTAGTGGCGAAGGTCTCACTTTCCTCACTGCACTGTCCTTTCCAAACGAATCCTGGAGCTGGTACCGTGATGGGTCTGGCCTGCCCTGGACACAGGTCTCTGTTGGGCCTCTGTGTCGGGTAATGCCTCCCAGTGACCCTTCCCTGCCTCTTCCGCAGCTGCTGCCATCTCAGGAGCTTCTGTGTCTCAGCTGAGATGTTTGGCAGAGGCACCTAAGGGAGGCATGGTCATGGATGCTGGGGCACTGGGGCGGCCATTTTGTTTCATCTACACTGGCTCTGGTGGCCTCTTATAGAGGGGGCTGCTGCCTTCTCTCTCCGGCCCTTCTCTCATGTCTTCACTCATCGGGGGCTTTGCCTGGGGAAGCAGAAGACACCAACAGCTATTTTCGTGCACCTGGCACGGTCCACAAAGTCTTTTCAGCTATTTTCCTGCACCTGGCATGGTTCACAAAGTCTTTTTGACATAAGCCTCTCAGACTGTTCCCAGCCCACCCTGGCTCCCACTCCCAGGCCATTCTGCTCCAGGGCGAGAGGTTCCCAGGCCTGTGTTGAGAAGCCCAGCATGCACCCTGTAGTGGTGTGGAACCCTGGGGCACATACCCTGACAGTCGTGTGCCCAGCCAGTCCCATCTGCGTCATGCGGTATAGAGTTTTCTCAAAGTCAAAAATCGGCTCATCACAAATTCTTCTTTTTTTCTAGGTGTTGCTGTACATGAAACTTTGGTTTGCCATTTTATTTGGTTATTTCAGTGGGGTTTATAGGCTGGAGAACAGTGGCACAATCTCGCCTTTTTTGATCAGAAAAGCAAAGAACAAACAACCCTTTGGTCACTGAACAAGAGCTGAGAAATGGAGTGCAGACACTCACTTGATTCCGTGAGCAAAGAAAGGGACTGCGAGACCCCCGCAAAGACCTAGGTCACTCCCTGGAGCGTCTCCTTACCTGTCTCTCACCTGCAAGGGTGCACAGAGGAGCGAAACGTACTTAAAAACAGGGAAAACCCACACAGGCTGGTGTCCGATCCTAGCGGCTACTGCTGCGGAGGCATTTCATAATGGGGCACAGGGGAAAAAACCAGAGAGAAAATTTCACATGAAGACAGTGGGGGAGTCCTGCAGGGGTCGGTCAGCTCAGACTGTGCCATCCCTCCCAGCTGGGGCCATCCACAGGCTCTGAGAGTGGCTCTCGCAGGCCGTGTGTATTCTGGGGATGGCAGGGGCCAGGGCTGCCTCCAGAACTCCCTGCACAGCCTGGATTTATGTAACAGCAACAAAGAACGGAGGTACATGAACAGACTTCAGAAGGATGAAGCCTTATACACCCAGCTGCCCATTAACCGGGGAGTGGAAGGTGTGGGGTGGAAGGAGGTGGCCACACAGAGCCCCAGGTGGGGACTAGCTGCCCACAGTCATCTCTGAGTCACCTGGGCAGGGGCTTACTGTGTTGGAGGCACAAGAGGAGTCCTCTATTTTCATGTTTCTCAAACTCAAATGTGCACACACGATTTTTTCCCCCTGTGCCCCATTATGAAATGCCTGCGTGGCAGCAGCAGCAGCTAGGATTGGAAACCCGCCTGTGTGGGTTTTGCCTGTTTTTAAGTACATTTCGCTCCTCTGTGCATCCCTGCAGGTGAGAATCCAGATACCCCCAGATATCCTGGGAATCTTATCAAAATGCATCTTCCAATTCAGTGGATCTAGGATGCAGGTCTGAGCTGGGGCCTGAGAATGTGCATTTCTGACCAGCTCCCAGGTGATGCCGAGGCTGCTGGGCTAGGGACAACACTTTGAGCAACATGATCTTAATGGAACTCCCTTGTTGACTTGGTGAAGCCCCAAATAGAGACAGGGTCCCTCAGTGTGGTGCCCAGGCCCCAGCATCATCTGGGAATTCTGACTCTGCCCCAGACCTGCTGCGACAGAAATGGACATGGAGGGGCCTGGGCATCTGTGCTTTAACACAGCTGGCCAGGTGATTCTGACAGATACATGCTCAAGTGTGGGAACCACTCAGGCTTTGCTTAAGGAGAGTGGTGTGGCCCAGGAAAACCCAGCCGACACTTGTGTTCTGGCCCAGCATCTGGGGAGGTCTTTCTAGGGACTGCCCCTCAAACAGGGCTTACCTTCCAAGGTAGAGCAGCGTTTTCGTGGAAATTCCCTGGACTTTGGCTTCACAGCTGCAGTTGATGGAGTGTGACTTGATGGCTTAAAACAGTAGTGTATCCTCTCACATTTCAAGAGGCCGGAAGTCTGAGATCGAGGTGTCAGCAGAATTGGGTCCTTCTGGAGGTTTCAGGGAAAAACCGTCCCAGGCCTCTCACCTTGCTCCTGGTGGTGGCCGGCTGTCATCGACTTGCTTTGGATTATAGACACATCGCTGTGCTCTCTGCCTTCCTCTCCAGCAGGCCTTTCCCCAGTGTTGGTGTGCCCTTTCCCTGGACAGTGAGGACGCTCCTAAGTCCATTAAGGCCACTCTCATTGGATTTGGGGCCCACCCTAATCCAGTATGATCTCATCTCATCCTCACCTTAACTACATCTGCAAGACCCTATTTCAAATAGGATCACCGTCTTAGTCTATTTTCTGTTGCTTATAAGAGAATGCCCGAAACTGGGCGATTTACAAAGAAAAGGAACTTATTTCTTACAGTGATAGAGACTGAGAAGCCCAAGGTCGAGGGGCCGCCTCTGGTGAGAGCCTTCTTACTGGTTGGCAGGCTCTCTGCAGAGTCCTGACGTGGCTCAGGGTGTCCCAGGGTGAAGGGACTGAGCGTGCTGGCTCAGGTCTCTCTTCCTCTTCTTATGAAGCTCCCCGTCCCACTCCCAGGATAATGCATTAATCCGTCAACCCAGTTGTTCGTTAACCCATCATTCCTTGAATGGATTAATGCATTCTGACGGCAGAGCGCTCACAACCTAATCACCTCCTAAAGCTCCCCCTGCCCCAATACTGACACACTGGAGATTCAGTTTCAACATGGGTTTCAGAGGAGACAAACATTCAAACCATAGCAGGCCCGCTCTGAGGTTCCAAGTGGATGTTAATTTTGGGAGATGCTATTGAACCCAGACATGCTCCAAATTAGTTAGAAAGTAGACCAAGGGCAGGGCTCAACCAGAAAAAATGGACACCTCTGCTGAGCCCTGGATACATTTCAGGTGAGCGTTGGGCATTCTCTGGGCCTCCCTGCATCTGAAAGCTCCCACTGGTTTGGAGAACCCCTCTTTTGAGAGGCCCCATCTGCCTCCCACCACAGGGCTGGAGATGCGGACGCCTGCTGTCCAACCTGCCTCACCCGCCCTGGGGTACAGGCCCTGGCTTAGGTCCAGACAAGCAGGTTTGCCCAGCCCAGGCTGCAGGTTGGACTTCAGCAAGGCTGGATGTCCTGGGAGGATGGTGGTGGCAGTGGCCATGGCTCCTCCAGGTTCCGGAGGGCAGTGTTCTGAGCTCAGCACAGTGATAGCTGAGAGAGGGGTGAGCTGGGTGTCTGCCCCCAGGCAGCTCCGGGGCGTTTGGTGATGCAGCGACCCTCTGGCTGTGCATCTGCCGTGGCTGGTTGTGGGCCCTTGAGGACTCAGAGAAGAAACTACCACTGAGGACAGGAAACTTCAGAGCACCACAGGTCAGAAGAGCAGGCGGCACTCCCAAACCTGTGAAATCGTGCTGCTTCCTTTTATTTATTTATTTATTTATTTATTTATTTATTTTTATTTTTTTTTTTTGAGACGGAGTCTCGCTCTGTCGCCCAGGCTGGAGTGCAGTGGCCGGATCTCAGCTCACTGCAAGCTCCGCCTCCCGGGTTCCCGCCATTCTCCTGCCTCAGCCTCCCGAGTAGCTGGGACTACAGGCGCCCACAACCGCGCCCGGCTAATTTTTTTGTATTTTTAGTAGAGACGAGGTTTCACCGTGGTCTCGATCTCCTGACCTTGTGATCCGCCCGCCTCGGCCTCCCAAAGTGCTGGGATTACAGGCGTGAGCCACCGCGCCCGGCCTTATTTATTTATTTTTATTAGCAATTACTTTGAATTCTAATTTGGGAAGGAGACGTCTGTTCTGCGGCTAAGAGTTCATTTCCACAACAGGTCTCGTTAGATGACACTGCGTATCTTAAAGTAACACAGTGGACAGGAAATAACGGGAAGGTGTAGGTACTGCTGGCTTGGCTCAGTCAATCCGGCTTAGGGTGAGCCGTGCTGTGGCCAGCCAAGGGGAAACAGCTGTCGGCGGAAGCAGAGACAGAAGGCAGCAGAGGCGTCTCGTTCGCTGGTCACTAGGGGAAGCTGGCCAGTTCACACACAGTTACCGTGACAACAGAGAGTCATCCCCACTGACAAGACGAGGTGCCGCGATCACCCACCATATGCACTAGTCTTGGATTTGATTGGCTTTGACAGTCGTTATGAGCTGAATTGTGTCTTCCCAAAATTCGTATGTTGAGATTCTAACTTCTGGCAGCTCAGAAAATGACAGTATATGGAGACAGGAGACTTACAGAGGTAATTAAGTGACCATGAGGTCATTGGGGTGGTCCCTAATCCAGTATGACTAGTGTCCCAAGGAAACAGGGGAAAGGAGGACACACTGGTAGAGATGCATAGAGGGAAGACCACCCAAAGACAGGGAGAAGACACACATCGACAAGCCAAGAAGAGACCTCAGAAGGAACCAGCCCTGCTGACATCTTCATCTCTGACCTCCAGCCTCCAGAATGGTAGAAGTGTAAGAAAATCAATTTCTGTGACTGAAGCCGCCCCTGCTGTGACATTTTCTTTAGGCAGCCATGGAAAACAAATACAGTGATTTCTACAAACGCTAAGTCACCATCATGAAGTAATTTTCCACTGTTACAGATTTTTTTTTTTTTTTTTGAGACAGAGTCTCACTCCGTCACCCAGGCTGGAGTGCAATGGCATGATCTCGGCTCACTGCAACCTCTGCCTCCTGGGTTCAAGCAATTCTCCTGCCTCAGCTTCCTGAGTAGCTGGGATTACAGGCGTGCACCACCATGCCCAGCTATTTTTTGTGTTTTTAGTAGAGATGGGGTTTCAGCATGTGGGCCAGACTGGTCTCGAACTCCTGACCTGTGATCTACCCATCTTGGCCTCCCAAAGTGCTGGGATTACAGGCGTGAGCCACCGGGCCCGGCTCACTGTTACGGATATTTAACAAAATGTGCATAGGGTATAAAGGCAACTTTTAGAGAGGAGTTCCAAAACATTTTCAGAAGAGACATCACTCAAATAATTCTCCTTATTAAGCTCACAGCTTTGCAGGGTAACGTGTATTTAATAGCAACATTTGTTGCCAGCCTCTCTTGAGTGCCAAGTGCTGGGATGTACCTCATTCATTCAGGCACGGTCCATGCTGCAAACTCACGGAAGCAAGTGCTTCCTGTTTTCATTGTCACATAGATCCGCAAGACTTGGGATGTCTGCAGACAGTCTCATTGCATTACACCATCCCTATTTTCTAGATGATAAAATTGCACGTGGATTTTCTCTGGGAATGTTATCATCTTTGGATTCTCAAAGGTGTCCACAGCTAGGATTATTTTCCTCAACGTCATGGATATTGGCATTAATAACTACATGTCTTTGTAGGTTTGGAAACTACTTCTCGTCTGCAGAAATAACAGTAGGTAATTTTTCAAAGGGCCGAATGTGCCTTCCCACAGGCCCCTGCTGGCCTCACGATCGCTTCTGCTTCCGTCCCATTAGCTGGAGATAGTAATCGAGATTATCATCCCCAAACCTTGAGGAGGAGCTGGGGAATATTGATCCACCTTCCGTTCCCTGAATTTACCAGTTGCTTTTAATCTTAGCAAGCAGAAGACAAGCAGAAACATTGCATCTGTGCTTTCCAAGTTTACCAAAGAATAAAGCGTACACTTCCTCTTGTTGGCTTTTTTATTTCTTGAGTAAAGGTCACAGTTCAGTCACTCGAATCAAGTGATTTCACCATCAGGGACTCATTTATAACAGGAACTTGCTCCCATTTTCTTGCAAAATTGCCGAATGATATCAATCAGTCCTGGCGCTCTTCCCCCGGACGAACTCCCTGTTTACATTTCTGGTTTAGGGGGTATTTTTCAGAATCCCGCTGTGGACTTCCCACCGTGAGACCAAGTGGCTGGCTGCTCCTCCTGTGAGTGACGTGTTTGGACGATGGCTGTGGGGCAACTTTTTAGGACAGGCTGGCTTCTGCTGGGCCTTGAGCGCTGAGTCACCAGCTGCCTGAGGCAGAGTGATGGCTGCCCTGCCATTCCGGGGACTCCAAAGAGGATGCATCTTCTTACCTCTTGCTTTCCTAGATTTCTGCAGCTTTCCTCCTTACTTTCATTAGCAGGATTCTGTGAACATCCCCGTTGTCCTCTTTGGAGACACGGAGAGAGAATGGACAGGTGCTGGGGAGGGCCAGGTGGCCTCCCACCTGGGGTCCACGGGGTCTGCATTGACCCGTGGGCTCAGAGACGTGACCTGGAGCTGGCAACCCTCCCTCTTCACTCTGGGGTGGCATGTCCACAGCTAAGCCCCTTCCCCACTGACCTACTGACTCCCTTCCTGGCTGGCACCTGGACGAAGGGAACCAACTCCAGAGCATGGAGGGTCTGGGTCTGGAAGACACTGAGGTCATGAGGACAGCAAAGGGAGACTCACTGGGCTGTGACTTTCTGTCCAGGGAGGAATCAAGGGGAGCTGGGAGCCACAAACCGAAAAGTCCTTGGGAACTACAGAAGCTGGCCCTGGGTTCTGAGCCCTGGGGATGGCTCTGGGGATGCTCCATCTCAAGGGACTTGTGGGCAGCCCCCTGAGCTCCTGACAGAGCCAGCAGGGAGCAGCTGGGTGAGCCAAGGTTGCTCTGCCCACTCACTGGTCTTGTCCTGGCCCAGGGAACTCCGGAACCAGGGTCCTCGTTTGGCGTGAAGAGCAGGAACATCTCCGTTTCATTTTCTGGGTTTTCCCCTCTCACCAGGACTCAGGTGTTTCCCTCACAACTTCACACCGTCATGTGGCCTCATTATCCATTGAGGGAAATTGAGGCAGAAGAGGGGGTAGGGCGAGTGGGCTTCTTGGTGTCCGCTCGGAGTGGGGGAAGATCACAATGTGACCACTAGGCCCACTCTGTGACCTTGGGTGGATCCCACGTGCTACTGGTCAATGTGGCAGGGGTGAGGGGGCAGAGCTGCTGTACTACACTTGCAGGAGCCATGAGGAAACTGAAGCACAGCAAGATGTGTGCCTTTCTCAGTGTCACGTGACAAGGAAGTGGCCGGGCTGGGCTGAAAATGCAGGTTTTCCAATGCCTGCCACATCAGTCCTCACACGCATTCCCATCCTAGGGCAGGACACAAGCTCATCAGGGAGGGTTTGTACTTTCAGGAAGCTGGAATGTGGGGCTGCCCAGTGCGGAGCTGAGCGTCCTGGGGGTCATGGTGGAGAGGTCAGCAGCGCTGCCATCACTGGGTGGCAGCTCAGGCGGCTGGGCCAGCCAGGGGAGGATGGCAGGGTGTTCCCAGAGGTCTCTCCTTGTCCCTTGGGCCCTCGGCAGGCTCTTCTCAGGGTCCCAGGAGAAGGGGCTCTGAGACGTCCTTTCGTGTCCTGCCAGCCTGGGTCTGAGGCTCACGGTGGGGTGTAATTAATATTCCTGCTGCGCACCCAGCATGGCTCCTGACAGCCGATGGGAAACACCAGGTTGCCTTCATTCAGCTGTGGCCACAGACGGGGGTGATGCTGAGAAGCTGCTATAGAGGGGTGGTGGTGGCTCTTCCCACTCCTCACTCGGATGCCCCGAGGGGCTGTCACTTCCTGAAGTCCCCCTGGTTTTCTCTCGGGCACCCTTTCATCCTGCCTGGAGGAGGCAGTCGAGGGGGCTCCACGTGCCTGACTGCGGTCGCCCTGTTAGGGGGTTGCCATCGGCATAGCCCCCCCAGGAGCCAAGAACAAGAGCCGCCCGTCAGGTTTCATTCTGCCGCATGTGTTTGTTTTAAATCACCTTCCACCATGAGTGTGTCTGATTCCCACTCTAAGTGCTGTTGACAGATGTGTTAATTCATGTATTTAAACAGATATTTAGCAGCCGGCAGAAGACTCAGCTAAAAATAGGTCATCTTTCTAAACAGGCTCCTTAACACCAGGCTGGTACTCATGGCTGTGAACGCAGAACTTCGTGCAGCCATTGGCAGCATGAGGCCACTCTAGCGAGGCCAGGAGGCCTCAGGTGCAGGCAGCAGGAGGGCACGCCCTCCCTGGGGGACACCGAAGTACCCGGGCCACCGGGAGAGAAAGGGACTTGGAGCTGGGGCAGTGGCCGGCGTGCCCTCCAGACTTGATTGGAGCCTCTGCTCCCTGCGGTCCTGGGGGGTTGGGCTGGTCACTGCCCACCCCTTTGGCTCCTTGTTTTGCCATTTGCAAAATGAGGGGTCCGGACTGAGTGGTCTCCACAGCGCCTCTTGAATGAATCCCAGGGAAGCCGGGTGTGGTGCGGTGAGGGCAGGGCCCCTGGAGGGGCGGAGCTGGTCCAGGCGTGTCACGTGCTGAGGAAGGACCTGGCGGGTCCTGGTTGGGATGGAGCCCCTGCTGTCCCTGGAAGGTTGTAGCTCACTTCCTGGGGAGCACAGCTCGCCGCAGAAGAGACGGAAAGATGGGTCTTTGGACCCTCGTCTGCTGGGATGGAGAAGCACTGGACTGAGCTGAGTTCTCAGGGTGACACCACCACCTCTGGCAGCCCCGTGGTCCCTGCCGCTCCGCCACTTGGCCAGGAGGCTGTGCTCGGCAGAAGTAGGACAGCAGAGCCACAGGGGGCTCTGGCCTGGGTCCGGAGGGCAGCAGCCGCTCCCCCATCTTACAAGGTGGGTCCATTATTATCTTCTACAGATGATGAGCCTGAAGCCCAGGCCGGGAGGAACTTGCCTCAAGCCCCCAGCTGAAAGCGGTGGAGGTGGGTTTGACTCAGGCCTTGCGGACTGAGCCCAGGGGCCCCACACTCAGTGGCCTCAGAGTGGGGGTCGGAACTGCGTCTCTCAGGTGGTCAGGTCAGGCAGCACAGTGGAGGAACACGGAGGCCAGGATGGAGGCCACGGGGCGTGGGGGCTGTGCCATGACTGGGGAAGGAGGAGGCTGCTGAACTGGGGGTGGCAGCGGTGGGGAGCAGAGAGTAGGGAAGGAGGCAAAGGGGTGGCCTTGGCCCAGCGCCTGGAAGTGAGGGGAGGGAGCCCCTCATGAGGGAAGGAGCCTGGTGGAGGAGCTCATCTGCGGTTGGAGACCTCCCTTGTGGTGCTGCGGCCCACCCCGGGCGCCTGTCCGGTGAGTGCAGGGCAGAGGCTGGGAAGGCGTGGGCTGTCTTGCTCCGAGGTCCCACTGGACAGCTGAGAGGAGGAGGTGAGGAGGATGCAGCCTCCTGTGGACAGGAGACACCCATCACCGGTGCCCACCACTGTCTGGGGGCGGAGGACAATGGGGCAAGGACACTGTGGGGGATGCAAGGAGGAGACCAATCAGTTAGGACCCTGAGAATCGGCACAGGGAGAAGGGAAGGGGGCAGCGCCCGCGTCCCTGGCAGCTCCCCTGTCTTCCTGGACATCTTTCCCACTGTGCCCCCTGACCCCACACAGCCGCCTCACAGGCCTCACTCAAATCCTGAGGTTCCTCTGACGTCAGGCCTCCCAGGACATTTCTCTCTTCCTCTCCTACCGCATTAGGGCACCTGCTCATGAGCCCCGACAGGGCTTGCTCCTTCTCATCCAGCCGGGAGGCGGGGGACATGGGTGCCAAGCAGCGCGGGCGGATGACGTGTGGCTGGCAGCAGCTGGATCCTTCCCCCCCGCTTGCTCCGTGCCCTTCCCATGGAGCTGGGCCCTCCCTGGTGCCAGGGCTATGAGTCACCAGGCCTGAGGGCAGCAAGAGGCCCCTCCTTCCCCTCAGACAAACCCACAGGATAAACACTATTTTAGAGGCAGAGTCCCGCTCTGTTCCTCAGGCTGGAGTGCAGTGGCTCCACTGTGGCTCACTGCAGCCTTGGACTCCTGGGCTCAAGTGATCCTCCTGCCTCAGCCTCCTGAGTAATTAGGTTCACAGGTGTGCTGCTGCAATCAATTGTTTTTAAGCGGCCCGTGAAGTTACTTAAATAGGCAGACAGCTGATTCTCAGCACTGAGTGCTTCCTGTGGCTCAGTGCCGAGCACTCTGCACACACATCACGAGGAATCTCATGACCTGTGGTGCAGACTGTGTGCAGCTCCGTCCCACGGGCCTTCCTCAGATGAGGAAGCTGAGGCCCCTGAGGCTGCCTCAACACAGGCTTCAGCCAGTGGGCTTGGAGCCGTCCTCGAGGACAGCGCTTTTGCTTCTCAGACTCTGGTGCACACGAGTATCCCTGGGGCGGGGCCTCGGTTCTACGTTTCTAATAGGCTCCTGGATGACACCTGTGCTGCCAGGCGTCAGGCGCCACAGCTGGAGTAGAAGGCTCTGTCTGCACCTCTGTGCGCTATGGCCAGGGAGGTCACAGGCTCTGGGGGTGGAGGTGATGGGTGCAGGCAGAGAATACCCAGGGCCCCTGGGAAGGTTGTAGGCAGGCACCTGCTGGGTACCTGTTGGGCACCTGGCTGACCCATCGACAGACCTTATTCTTCCCTCTACCTCCACTCAAAACCAGCCCAGAGCCTCTGGGAGGCGTGAGGAGCTCCTGGCTGGGGGCTGGAGAGGCGCTCATTTCTTGTCTCTGCTTGCTCAACAAGACACGTGGAGTTAATTAAGACCAAAGTCCTTGCGTTCTGTGCTTGTCTGCAAAGATTTTTAAAAGCCCACACAAGGTGACAGGTTGGAGGCCTCAGGCCCCTTTAATTAGTCTTTTGTGGCCAATTTCCACTTGGTTCCATTGTGCTTGAGGCCTCTTCCTGCCTGAAGTTTCCTTGGCCCCAAGCAGCAGGCCCCTGTTCATCAGGGGAGCAGCTAATTAACTGGGCCTGGTGCGGGAGGAGGCTAGCGGGAGGAGGCTGGCGGACATGGTTTCCATTTTGGGACATTGCATGGCACACGGCTTTTCCTGACTGGTGGATGCCCCCCCCCAACCCTGGCTCTGGTTAGCAATCACTTCTGGTCCTACAGCAGGCGTCCCGGGGGGTCACCATTTCACCTCACCCATCACTTCTCCTTCACTGGTAATTGTCAAGATGCTGATTGTGTGCAGTGGGAATCAGCTTGGTACCAAAGGAGCTCTCAGAGGAAAGGGAAGGTGACCCCCTGGTGTTGCCCAGGATGAGCTGACCTGCGGCCCCTGGCCTGCTCTGGCGGGGGAGTGTGAGTGTGCCTCCCCTGCCGAGGCTGCCCCACGGCTCTCCCTGCCAGCCACGTCTGGAAGCTGCTTTGCAGAACCGGGGCCTGGTAAACCCGGGCAGACCCTAAGGACCCAGGGTGAGGGGGTGGCATTGCCTGGGGTGGACAAGGTGTGTCCCTCTGAGAGGGGACATGGAGCTGAGACACCAGTGAAATGGGGGATGGAGCCATCCACATCTGTGGGAAAAAATTTCCCAAACAGACAATGCCTGGGCCAGGCCAGGAGGCAAGTGACACTTGGTGTGTCAGGGCCTGGGGGGAAGCTGGATGGAGTGGAGGAAGGTAAAGCCAGAGGGGCAGGTGGGAGCCGGGCCGCAGGCTTTCCTGGGGATGATGAGGACCGTGGATTCTTCCTAAGGATTGGGGGGCCCTAGTTCTGGGGGCTTTAGAGGTGGAACATGATTTGATTGATGTGCTAAAATGTCCACTTATGCTGCCATGGGAAGTCTAGGCTGTGTGTGTCCTGTTTGAGTTTACGTGTATGTGTGCATGCATGCGTGTGTTTGCATGTGCAGTGTGGTGTATGTATCATATGTGGTGCATGTGTGTGCATGTGTGGTTGGAACCACCCTTCAGCCTGTGTGTGGTGTACTGTGGCATGTGCATGCATGTGTGATTTGTGGTGTGTGTGCATGTGTGGTGTGTGTTTTTGGTGTGTGTGATGTGTGGCATGCATTGTGTGATATGTGGCATGTGTGATGTGTGGCATGTGTGTATAGGGTGGTGTGATGTGTGTGTTGTGTACATGTGTGTGGTGTGGTTCATGTATGTGTATGTGACATGGTGTGGCGTGTGTGTATAGTGTGGTGTGATGTGTGTGTTGCATACATGTGTGTGGTGTGGTGCATGTGTGTGTATGTGTGTGACATGGTGCTGCATGTGTGTATAGTGTGGTGTGATGTGTGTGTTGTGTACATGTGTGTGATGTGTTGCATGTGTGAATGTGTGTGGCATGGTGTGGCATGTGTGTTTATGGTGTGATGTGTGTTGTGTGTGTGTGTGGTGTCGCATATGTGTATGTGTGTGTGGCATGGTGTGGCATGTGTGTGATGTGCGTGTGTGTGTGTGGCATGGTGTGGCATGGTGTGGCATGTGTGTGTAGTGTGGTGTGATGTGTGTGTATGTGTGTGTGGCATGGTGTGGCGTGTGTGTGGTGGGGTTCAGCAGGGAGGCTGCTGCTCTGGTCCTGATGAGAAAGGAGGAGGCTCCGGGGAGGAAGTGGTGGTTGAGGTGCTGAGGAGGTTCTCTTCTGAAGACGTTGTGAAGTTAGATTGGAAAATTTGTGCTCACAGGTCAGGTGTGAGGTGGACAGAAAGAGAGAGGTCAGCACTGGCACCCAGATTCCATGTCTGAGCCAATGATTGAACGGTGGCTTTGTCTCCTGAGCGGGAGAAGACTCAGGGAGGAGCAGGCTGAGATGGAAAGTTGAGTCTGTTTTCCAACATGTTCCTGGTTTGGGGTCCCTGGGAAGGGTGCTGAGGTGGAGAGCTGTAGAGAACAGAGGGGTTGCTCTCGGAGCACACCTGCAGGGGAGCACGGAAAACGTTGTTTACAGAGGGGGTTGTTGAACCATGATGTTGTACTGAGCCTCAGCCATTCCCATGGAAGTTCAGGAGCTGGGAGAGCCCTTGGCCTCATCCTGCGTGGGGTGGGGAGGGAGCTCCTGCTGTCATCCGCCAATGGAATCTGCAGAGGGGCCTCAGCAGTGCAGCAGTGGCGGCTGGGAAATGAGTGCCTTGGTCCTATGTGGGGACATTGGGGTGCGCCCCGTGCTCCCACTGGCCCACCCCCCGCCCCGGCTTAGGCCACTGCCTCCTATGCTGAGTCCACACCACCTGGGAAGGTCTGCCCCGGCATCAGGGTGATGTCTCTTCCTAGAGAAACTCACCGGACAAAGGTTAGTGAGGTGAACTTCAGCCCCTGTGATGGCCGTATCTGTCCACTGACCATCAAGACTGGTCAGGGAAGAACCAGGACATGCCTCAGTGGGTCGGCTGGGCTCCCACCTCCTCCTAGGGACCTGGACCAACCCTACCAGGTGGGCTCCCTTCCTTGCTGCTGGACCCCTGGTGGGAGCAGCCTCTTCTGGAACCAGGACATCTAGACCCACTTGGCCTAAATTCACTGGGTGGGAAGTGCACAGTCTAGTGTGATGGTCACTGGCAGTGACGAGGGCAAGGGCAGAGCCCCAGGAGGCCAACCAGGAATGGTGCCTCCTTCTCTGGTGGGAGGTACGAGATTCAGTCATTTGTCCTTTACTTTGTGGGGGATGTCCTGCCATGCCTTGGGTCACTGGGTCCAAAAAAGCTAACCTGATGCTGCCGGCCTTGAAACCTTTTGAGAGTTTCCCTCTCATCCTCCGGATAGGAGGGTGTCCTCTAGAGCAGTGATTCCCCAGGGACCACTGGCACCAGGGACCGGTTTTGTGGAGGACAGTTTTTCCATAGACTGGGGCGGGGTGGTTGGGGTGGATGTTTTGGGATGAAACTGTTCCACCTCAGATCATCAGGCATTAGATTCTCATAAGGGGCAGTCAACCTAGATCCCGCACATGTGCAGTTCACAGTAGGGTTTGTGCTTCTGTGAGACTCTAATGCTGCTGATCTTGTAGGAGGCCGAGCTCAGGCTGTCACGCTTGCTCACCTCCTGCTGTGCAGCTTGCTTCCTAACAGGCTGCAGACTGGTGCCATTCCCTGGCCCAGGGGTTGGGGACCCCTGCTCTTTACTTTTATTGTACCAGAGGCTCCGATGTACTGACACTCTTTCTTTTATTCATCTGGTCTTCCTGCTGTGATGCCGTCCATGTGGTGGGCACTGTTAGGACCTGTGGTGTGTGGCATCCTCCATTTGTTGGGTGGTGCTGCAGGAGGGCTTCCTGTCACCTGTGCCTGGGCGTTATCTTGGCCGAGGGCAAGTCCCAGAGGGAACCCAGATGTGAGCTGTTAGCAGCTGACACTGCCAGCAGCTGGGATGACAGTTGTCTTGATTTTCAAGGGGAAATTGGGGTGTGGAGGGTGTACAATCCAGCAGCGGCTGTACACATGTGAAGTTTGGGTTGCATATTTGACATTCGGGTGGTTCTGTGGTTTGAATGAGTCCCCTCTAGAATTCAGGTGTTGAAACTTAATGGCCAATGGGATGTGTTAAGAGGTAGGTCTTTAAGAGGCCATGAGGCAATGAGGGCTGCCCCTTTTGTGATTGAGGTTGAGGCCCTTATGAGAGAGCTTCATTCAGCATTCATCCCTCACCTGCCTTTCCATCTTCTGCCATATGGGGACACAGGGTTCCTCCCCTGGAGGGTGCAGCGTTCAGGGTACCATCTTGGGAGCAGAGACCGGGCCCTCTCCAGACAGTGAACCTGCTGGTGCCTTGATCTTGGACTTCCAGCCTCTTTCTGTTCTTTATAAATTATCCAGTTGGTGGCATTTTGTGACAGTCGCACAGATTCCGATGGATGGACTTAATCTGTGGATTTGAGACTTAATGTTGTTTGATGCCTGGTCAAGCGAGCCCTGTGGATAAGTCTGTAGGAAAGATGAGGCATGGAAATGCCAATGCGCAGGTCATTGTGCAAAGACAGTGCCTAGGCCATGGGACTGGGACTCAGAGACAACCCAGTGGGCAAGTGCAGCTAGGAACAGAGTCTCATCCTGGAAGGGGAGGAGGATCCAGTCCCAGAGTCCACAAGGAGCAGCCAAGAGGTGCACTGGGACCCCCAGGGAGCACAGAGCTGGGAACTGAGTGGAGGAAGTTGGCTGTGTAGAAGGAGTGCTCGTGCATGGTGAGTGCTCCCCAAAGGCCGAGGGAGGTGACAGCATTGGCTGTGCATTTGCCAATTAGGGTTGGGGTGGGGTCATCTGCTGACACAAGTTCCCCCCACCCCCGTGACCCATGATGTCCTCCCAGATTGGAAGAACTGAAGGCCTGGTCCTCTGGTCTGTTTTGACCTTGGCTGTTTTGAGGGCTCCAGGAGGTAGCCCAGCTTCTGGCACAGGTGGGTGGAAGTCCTGGAGGGAGATTCTGTCCATGCCTGGAGGGTTTCCTCACAGCCTGTGTGATAGGGGGTGAGGCAGCCATGCTTCTGAGATCTGTCATCTACTCTGCCACCCACCCTCCTGCCCTCCTGGGCCAGCTCCTACTGTAGCCTCCCCACCACCCACACCCCCCAGGATAGAATGGTTTCCTCAGGACCTCTGGGAGGTCACAGGCACCAAACCCCAGGCCAGCTGATGGCCAATCTTGGGTGGGGCCGAGACCTTCTACCACGGAGCCTCACCTTCCTGATGAGCGTGAGCAAGGCGTGTCCAATCCCTGGTGCCATGTCTTCAGATGCATTAGTCAGGGATCTCCAGAGAAAGAGAACCAGAAGATGTTTTTGCACGGCCACACATGCACACACTTGCCCACACACATATATGGAGAGAGAGAAAGGGAGAGATGTATTATGGGATGTGTTCCCACAATTATGGAGTCCGAGAAGTCCCATCAGCTGCTGCCTGCAGCTAGAAACCCAGGAGTGCCAGTGGTGAGGCTCCATCCACATCTGAAGGCCTGAGAACCAGGAGTGCCGCTGTCCCAGGGCAGGAGAAGACAGGTGTCCCAGCTCAAACGGGAGGCAGGTTTACCTTTCTCTGCCTTTTTGTCCTATCTGGGCCAGCCCTCAACGGATGGTTGCTGCCCACCTATGCTGGCGAGGGCAGGACTTCTTTACTCTGTCCACCAATCCAAATGCTAATCTCTCCCGGAAACACCTCACAGACACACCCAGAAATAAGGTGTTCCAAGCTATCTGGGCGTCCCTTAGCCCAGTCAAGTTGACACAGAATTAGCTGTGGCATTAGAGTACCCATCATCCTGTCTGTCACAAGATATTGGGACATAAGAAATAACTCCTCCCTTTCTCTGTAGTTCTGAAGACCTGAGAGCTTTCAGCAGTAGAGTGGAAGGTTTTAACTGCCTGACTCAAGATTATTTTACTCTGGAAAAAAGAGGGTCTTCCGTATGACATTCTGTTGGGTGGTCCGAGATGTATTCTCTGGTTGTAAGGGATCACCAAATTATGAGTGTGGTGGCACGCAAGCACCTGGCTGGCCCTTTACAGTCTATGAGGTGCTTCTGCATATAGCACCTGGTGCATTCTTGCAGAGAATCCACTGTGTACTCTTTCCTTTTTTTTCTTGCTCTGTTTCTTTTTCTGCCCCACACCTGTGACACTGAGGTTTGAAAGGATGTCCTCCTCTTTCCCAGGAGCCCTCACATTTTTCCAACCTGGTATTCTCTATCTGTGCCAACCAACTGTTTTCCATTCAACACTTTGAAATTAAAATGAGTTTGTAGGGTTGTTTAAGCCATAGATGCATCCAGTGTAAGCCGTGTTTACATGGTAACTGGTGACCACTTAATTACATAGTAATTACAGCATAGCGGCAGGAGGATCACACAGTAAGTGCTGTGTCATTAGCCCTGATTACTCCTGTCTTCCTGAGTGGAGGGAGACTGCAGGGTAATTGCTTTTGGACCTTCCAAACGTGGGTGAGACAAATCCACAGCAGCCTGTAATTATCAAGCACATATGTGGTGTGTATCGAGTAAGCAAATGTGGGGGTTGCCATGCAGAGTGAGCAAGATCAGAGTCCCACTGCAGAGGCTCAGCCCCCTCAGCTCACAGCCCCGAGGGCAGCTGTCTCCACCATCCACAAATTCATATGGCTCCTTTGTGTCTTCAGGTCCAAAGAAGAGTTAAAGAACACAGTACTAGGATTGAGAAGCCCACATCTGATGTAGTCATGTTTGTTGAAGCCTACTGTGCTTGTGAATAGGCTGTATCCAGCGGGGAGAGGGGGGGGGAGAGAGAGAGAGGAGAGAAAGCATAATCTGTGTCCTTGAGGAGGCCCTGGGTTCCTGGAGTAGGTTGGTATGTGAAAAAAACATTTATAATGCAATGTGAAAAGTACAATAAAAGAGGCACAAATGTAGATCTCTGAGATCTCAGAGAATGAAGAGGGACTTTGCTTAGGGGAGTCACTTAGAACTTTCTGGAGGAGGTAGCAATTGCACAGCATCTTGAAGGATGAATAGGAGTTTGATAAGAGGAAGTAGGGGTGAGAAGGACATGCTGGGTGGAGTTTCAGCTCCTGTTTCTGGAAACCTGAGTCCTGCAGCTCTCTGGTCGGTTCTGTGAGATCTTGAATATGGTTTTCAGTGGTCAGAGGCAAAGAATTTCCTCTTGGGTCTAAGATGCTCTGAGTGTGGATTCTACCACCTGCAACTGAAATAGTCCCCATGAACACACTGAGTTCAGGGCACTGTGAGAGGGTCACAGCAACTGGAGCCTGGGTACAGAGGGGACATGTTGTGCCTGGGTATTGAGGGAGAATGTGAGGGTACCCAGACCGTAGGATGACCAGGACAACTTAAAGTGGGGGTTACAGGACTGCTCAGTGCTAAAGAACATTCTGAGACATGCCAAGACATTCCCAACGTGCTGAGGGGTGAGTCCCTCACACCATCGGGCAGAGTGCAGTTGGGTCCTCTTGCAGAGGCTTGGGGGCTCCAGGATACCCCCTTGATCACTGATTGAAGGACAAACCACACTGGGGACAAGGAGGCGCCCGATCTTCACCCAGGGGCGGGACAGAAGGGTAGGCTCGGCGTCTCCTGGAATTGAACCTATAGCATGGACTGCACAGCACACAGCCATGGACACTAGAAAGGAAGGTCATATAGGACTTGGGGGCCATGGGAAAAATGGGAAAGTACCCTAATGGCAATGGGAACAATTAAAAGGATTTTAAGCAGGGGAAGGGCGTATCTTTTCAGAGCTGTCTCTGGCTGATATGTAGGTTCCAAGAAGAGGACATTGGAGTGAAGGATCAGTTAGTAGGTCCCTGCAGGGTGGCGGGGTGGGGGTCAGGCAGTGACTGTCTTAGCATGGTGGCAGTGAGGAGCAGAGACATAGGCTCTTCTCTTGTGGTTTTCTTCCTCCCCCCTTTCTGTCTCTGTGGTCGCTCCTTTTCTGTGTCCCTTGTGAGCTCATCTTCTTCTGGCCTGCTACCGGATGCTAGGGTTTAGCCAGGCACAGCCCTAGGTCCCTTCCTTTCTCTATCTACTGGCTCGCTCTGGGTAAGTGTATCCATGCCCCCTGCCTCCAGTGCCACCTGCATGCTTATGGCTCCACATTTATTCTTCTGCCCAGATTTCTTCTCTGAGCTTTCACTCTCTTACCTGCCTGCTCAACATCTGCCCGCTCACCTGCCTGCTCAACATCTCTTTGTGAATTTTTTAAAGGCACTTCAAGTCCTCTTCAAAGATTTCCTCCTTTAAATCATTGATACATTACTTGATGTGACCTCTACAAGGCCATGCACAATTTGGCCCTTGCTTGACTTTCTGACTTTCCAACCAAATTTCCTACCCTAGTCCTTCCTTTTCTGGGCACAGCAGCCACTTTTGTCTTCTTTCATCTCCTGGAACGTGTTCATTCTTCTCATGACCAGAGGGCATTTGCACATGCTGCTCTGTCTAGAAAGCTCTTTCCTCCTCTCTTAATTTCTTCTTAACTCTTCTTCCTCATTCAGATCTTGGCCCAGGCACCATTTCTTAGAGGACCCTCATATGACTCCCCTGGTCTGGGTCTGATTTCTTTGTTAGGTGCCTCTTACCACTGGGTTCCTTTCCTAGTTTGTAATTATACACCAGTGTGTGTGATCATTTGGTTACTATTTATCATGTTTTCTGGACCATACGCTTCAGGGGTCATATTTGTTTTTGCTAATTATGGAAACTTCATGGCTTCCCTGATGTCTGGCACATAGTAGTCACTCAAGAAATATTTGCCAGGTGAATTTGATAGGACTTGTGATGAACTGAGGGAGGTGAGATGGAAAACTGCTCATCTTCCAATGGTTCATTAGCAAATATTCATGGAGTGCCCTCTATTCATGGAGTGCCTGCTCTGTCCCAAGCCTGGGGGAACGATCCTACCACCTGGGCTTACCTTGCAGAAGGGGCTCCTTGGCTTCTGGCTGGAGCAGTCATCCCATCTGATGTGGCCTCTGACCCTTAGTCTAACTGCGATGGTCAATGCTGATTGCCACTCAAGGAGGGTTAAAGTAATGTTAATGTTCTGACAGGCCAAGAAGTGGTCCAGAAACCCAGCTTTCTGAACTTTGAAGATACATTTCTTAGGGCCACTCAAATGTGACACTGTGTAGCCCCTACTGGACCAGAACTTAGCCCTGCTAGGTCTGGGGAGAAGACTCAGAAGGGTCAGAAGAGCGTGTGGGTTCTGGGTTCTGGGCAGAGGCTTCCAGAGTATGGCAGACTCTGCATAGAACAGGCACCTCGCCTGGGAGTCACTGTGGGCCAGGCCAGCAGAGCCTATGGGCCTTTCTGTGTCTGGGTGGGATTGCAGCGAGCAGCCTTGGGCCACACAGGCCTCCATGGGGACATCTTCCAAGGGGACAGTGGTCGAGGTCCTCTGTTGGCATACCCAGAGCTTGCCCACTCCCCTGGGGCTTCCCTTGGTAGAGGGCTGGCAGTGAGGCAGCAGGTAGAGGGTTGTCTGGTTACCGCTTCCCAGTTCTCACCCATGTTCTCCTTGTAAGTGACTGGTCTGGAGTGTGCACACCTGTATGCTGGCTGAGGGCGGCGTCTCCATCCCGGCCTGGAAAGCGCTCTAGGGTTTGTGTTGGCTGTCAAGGCTGTGGGTGGCAAGGTCTGGGCCCCAGGGCTGTGGAGAGGCAGGCTGCAGCTTCTTACTCAGGGCTGGCCTGGGGAGGCAGTGGCAGCCGTTTCAGGTTGGAGGATGTCCCAAGGGTGGGAGGCCTCTCTGCCTTCCCCTCAAGCACCAGTAAATGTGACAAAATCCCTCCGGGGCATCTGCCTTCCTGGAGCAAAGCGGGTTCCTGCTCTGGGGCAGCAAGGCCCTCCATCACTGAGCACCAGGGCGGCTCCAGCAGGGCCTTGGCCCTGGGAATCCTTCCGCGGAGGACCTGAAGGCAGCCCCCTACGGCCCCCTCCTGGCAGCCAGAGTGTGCGTGGCTCACTGGGCTCTGGATTTACATAACTTGGAGCTGAGCCTCAAGGGTCCTCCTTCCTGGTAGATGTAGGAAACGGCTCTGGATTTTTCTGGTGATGGCCAAGAGAGAGGGCTTGAGATAGGCAGGGGCAGGTATGCTGAGGGATGCTGCAGGCCAAGAGCCTCGCCTGGCCCCCAAACCACATCAGAGCATTGACCTCCCCAGACACGGCACAGAGACTCAAGGGTGCCGTTCTTGTGTCTGTGTGGCCCCAGCAATGGACTTGGAGGGGGGAAGCAATTCACACAAAACACCACATGCCCCTCTCACTGGGCTGGAGTGGGGTGAACTACAGTGTCCCCCACAGACTGTTCCCACTGAGATTCCCAGCATCAGAGGAGATGGAAGGAGGAATCCAGCTGCGGGCTTCAAGGACCCTGGAGGGCTGAGGTGGAGAGAATGAGGTTGATGGCCCAACTTTAGCAGGGACATGGCCCAAGGTCAGCTGGGGGACAGCCCAAGGTCAGCTGGGAGATGGTTCAAGGTCAGCAGGGACATAGCCCATGGTCAGCTGGGAGCAACAGTGACATGGGAGACGTCTAGGAGCAGACAGTGAGGAGCCTGTGCTTTAGTCAGTGGAGCAGGAATCTGTGGTGGTTCTGGTGGGTTTTGGAGGGACTCCCTGAGGGAGGTGGCATTGGAGATAGACTGAAGTGAGGCGGGGCATGGCCCATAGAGGGACAAGGGGATGCAGAAGGGGCCATGTAGGGAACCCCTAGGCTGTGGAGTATGCAGAAGGGGCACCTGGTGAAAAGGCTGCTGGGAGGGTTGGCAGCAGTCGGGGGAACTTCTTGCTGCAGAGCTGGGGTTTGGTTTGGAAGGCAACAGGCAGCCACTGAGGGCTCTAGAGCTGCAGCGGCATGACTGCACTGTGCATTAGGAAAGTCAGCACGGAACCCGAGGACTGCACACATAACTCCTCTCTCAGCACTGCATGCCGTGCACGAGCCGGGCCGTGTCCCCGTGTGCACAGGCCCGCTTCTCAGGACTACTGCTGATCCAGCTTAAACAGGTCTACTGAAATAGGTCACTCTCAAAAGCAAGCGGACTTAATTGTTACAAGGCAAAAATGGAAACGATGTGAATCTCTGAAGAATCATTTATTAATAATTCCTCCATTTTCAGATTGAAAAGTACTTAGATTACCTTTTGCGTCAGAGTTTAGGAAGGGGAACGTGGCATTTCCAGCACAGGGTGGCGAGAGGCTGACGGTCCACACGGGAAGTCTGTGCCCACCCCCACCCCACCCCTGCCACACCTCCGTGATCTTGCTTGTGACCCGTCCTCTTCTCAAGGTCAGGAAGGAGGTGGGGCTGGGCTCCAGCATGCGTAGGGGGCCTGGAGGGCAGGGCCATGTGTTGTTTTGTGGACGCAGCTGTGCAGTGCTGTGGAAAACGTGACAGTTTCTCCAAGAGCTTCCCATGCAATCACCATGTGGCCCAGCAAGCCCATGTCTAGGTAGAGACCCCGAGGAAGTGAAAACAGACTCTGTTCATGACCATTCATAACAGCACTGTGCGCAACAGCCAGAATTCAGGAACAACCCGAATATCCATCGACGGAAATGAGTAGACACATTGTGGCTCAGCCACGCGATGGCACATGATTCCGCCACGGAAAGAATGCAGTGCTGATTCCTCCTGCAATGTGGATGAACCCTGAAGATGCTCTGGCGAGTGATGAAGCCAGTCCCCAAAGGCCACATACTGTAGGATTCCATTTATATGAAATGTCCAGGACAGGCAAACCCAAAGAGGCAGGAAGTGGATCAGAGGCTGCTCAGGCTGAGTGGAAGGGATAATGGGGTGTAGAACTTAACAACTTTCCTTTTGGGGTGATAAAATTGTTTTGGGCTGGGTGTTGGTGGCTCACCCCTGTAATCCCAGTATTTCGAGAGGCTGAGGCAGGAGGATTGCTTGAGCCCAGGAGTTTGAGACCAGCCTGGGCAACATAGCCAGACCCTATCTCTACAAAAAATAAATTAGCCAGGCGTGATGGCACATGCCTGTGGTCCCAGCTACTCTGGAGACTGAGGTGGGAGGATTGCTTGAACCTGGGAGGTCAAAGCTGACATGAGCTATGACTGCACCACTGCACTCCAGCCTTGGTGACAGAGTGAGACCCTATCTCAAATAAATGTTTTGGCCCCTCGGATGATGCAGGTGCATGCACACCAAGCCCCCACTCCCATTCTTCCTGCCTCTAGCCCTCACCTTTGCTCCATCAACCATTTTCAAAAGTGATCCTGCACCTGCCCACGCCTGCCCATTCCACACCTGCCACCTTAGTTACCTCCAGCCCTGTGCCCTCTCCTCCAGAGAACTGGGAGTGCCTCTGGCTTTTCTTCCCTCTGGATCCCGCTGTTTGCTTAGTAGCTAGAGTGTTGTGAAATTTATTTATTTATTTATTTTTTGAGAGTCTCGCTCTGTCACCCAGGCCGGAGTGCAGTTGTGCGATCTTGGCTCACTGCAACCTCCACCTCCCAGGTTCAAGTAATTCTCCTGCCTCAGCCTCCCAAGTAGCTGGGATTACAGGTGCCTGCCAGCACGCCCAGCTAATTTTTGTATTTTTAGTAGAGATGGGATTTCGCCATATTGGTCAGGCTGGTTTCGAACTCCTGACCTCAGGTGATAAGCCCGCCTGGCGGACGTATATATGTGGCTAAATGTATATAGCGTAAAGTGTCCCATTTTAACCGTTTCTGAGTGTACAGCTCCATTCTGAGTGTACAGTTCTGAGTGTACAGTTCTGAGTATACAATTCAGTTCTGAGTGTACAGTTCAGTTCTGAGTGTACAGCTCTGAGTATACAGTTCTGTTCTGAGTGTACAGTTCAGTTCTGAGTGTACAGTTCTGAGTATACAGTTCAGTTCTGAGTGTACAGTTCAGTTCTGAGTGTACAGTTCTGAGTATACAGTTCTGTTCTGAGTATACAGTTCAGTTCTGAGTGTACAGTTCAGTTCTGAGTGTACAGCTCTGAGTATACAGTTCTGTTCTGAGTGTACAGTTCAGTTCTGAGTGTACAGCTCTGAGTATACAGTTCAGTTCTGAGTGTACAGTTCAGTTCTGAGTGTATAGTTCTGAGTATACAGTTCAGTTCTAAATGTACAGTTCTGTTCTGAGTGTACAGTTCAGTTCTGAGTGTATCATTCTGAGTATACAGTTCAGTTCTGAGTGTACAGTTCTGAGTATACAGTTTAGTTCTGAGTGTACAGTTCAGTTCTGAGTGTACAGTTCTGAGTATACAGCTCTGTTCTGAGTGTACAGTTCAGTTCTGAGTGTATAGCTCTCAGTATACAGTTCAGTTCTGAGTATGCAGTTCAGTTCTGAGTGTACAGTTCTGAGTATACAGTTCAGTTCTGAGTGTACAGTTCTGTTCTGAGTGTACAGTTCAGTTCTGAGTGTACAGTTCCATTCTGAGTGTACAGTTCTGTTCTGAGTATACAGTTCCATTCTGAGTGTACAGTTCTGTTCTGAGTGTATAGTTCAGTGGCATAAGCATGTTCACACTGTTGTGAAACCATTACCGCCATCCATCTCCAGAACTGTTCATCTTCCCAAACTGAGACTCTGTCCCAATCAAACATGAATTCTCCATCCCCTGCCCCTGGCAGCCCCTCTTCTACTTTCCAACTCAATTAATCTGACCACTCCAGGGATCTCCTAGTGTGGAACAGCGCAGTGTTTGCATTTTGTGCCTGGCTTATTTCACTTAGCATGATGTCCTCAAGATCCATCCATGTTGTAACATGGGTCAGAGCTTCCTCTCGCTTTGAGACTGAACATGATTCCATCTATGGCTGGACGGCCTCTGTGGATCCATCCGTCTGTCCGTGATGTGGGCTGCTTCCCGACTTTGGTTCTTGTGAGCAAAGCTGCTGTGAACATGGGGGAACCCGCGTCTGCTTGGGTCACTCTTCTCAGTTCTTTTGAGTAGCTATGCAAAAGTGTAGTGCTGGATCAAATGGTAATTCCATGTTTAATTTTTTGAGGAACCTCCTGCTGTTTTCCATAGATTTTTTTTGTAGATTCCAAATCCAATCACGTAACTCCCCAGTTCAAATGCCAAGGCCTCTGGTTGGGTCCCAGCTGGACTTTCACCCTCTCATTCCTGCTCGTGCCACTCTGGTCATCTTGTCACCCTCATTGCTGTCTCGGCCCTGAGGATGCACAGCTGGCTCTGCCTGCAGGGCTCCGAGCTCCTGCTCCTCCTGCTCCGTCCGAAGCCACGCCCTGCTGCTCTTCTCCTTCCCTGCTGCTCCACACTCTTCCCTCAGCACAGATGGTTCCCTGGCCCGTGTGTCCGCCAGTTCCCGTTCCTCTCCTGTCCTAGGACAGATTTGCCCAGAGGGACACGACCTGCTCCTGGTTGCCTTTGCTTCACAGGCCTGGAACTGGGCACAGATATATTCGTTGAAGAAAAGAAAGAATGACTGGGCACAGATAGCTGGAGAAATCACGTGCTATGAAGAAAAGCGTAATACAAGTAAAATTTCCTTGTAAACAGAGTGGTCATTTTGATCTATGATTACATTTTTAGAAATTGCTGTTTGAAAGACAGTTCTGTAATTGGAATCATGACTTAGGGACTCTGAGGGCCCCTTGGGAGATCTGCGTTAGACAAACAGGGTTTCTGTGGACGGGAAGGACGTTCCCCCAATCCCAAGGCTGCAGCTCTTGGAATAGTGACTTAGGGACTCTGAGGACCCCTCAGGAGTCTGTGTTAGACAAACAGCGTTTCCATGGGCGGGAAGGACTTCATCCTGAATCCCGATGCTGCAGGTCTGTCGAGGCTGGAGCCTGGGTGTGCTCAGGACGGGACCCTCCTGCAGAGAACCATCTTCAGCACCATCCTGGGGGATGCCATGATGTTTTCCATATTGATTTTTGGTAGGAATTTTTTTCTGTGACTTCTCAATTTAGGGGAATCTCTTCTGAACATGAAGTTGAGGCTGGTGGGTGGTGAACGGCTTCCAATCAATTATAAATCTATTTTGAATCCATCAGATCACTACACCCCTGGGAAAATGCCTTCTCGGGACCTGCCTGACTAATCTTGTGTTTTCAACGGATTTGTCTCAGTAAAATGCACATTACAGTGATTATCTTAACTTTATCCTATTGATATAAATACTTAGTATTTGTGCCAAGTGGTAACCATGGTGAGTATATGCAACATTAAGTAAACTTGTTTCCCTGACAATCTCTGTGTCAGTAGACATATTGTTCATAGTGCTTTGAAAAATAGCGTATGGATACTACTCAGACCCCTCCACTCATGGTATGAGTCATTTTCTTAGCAACCAGAATGCAGCTGTGCCTTGCCTTCAGGTACACTGTGGAAGGAGTACTGGCCAGGCAGATGGAGAGACGCACAGTTACCACCTCCACCCATGCTACTTCCGGACGTGCCATGGGGCCCGGCCCTGCCCTCAGCATCTCCAGAGGTGGAGCTGACAGTGGAGTCCTCGTTGGACATCAGATTCCACACTGAGGTGAGCCTGCCAGAAAGCATCCAGGGCCAGAGAAGACGGCATGAAGCACACAGGCGTCAAGGCGACATCCGACATTCCCTGGGACCTATCGTGCATCCACCCGCAGACATTCATCAGCAGAGATCTGTGATTTAAAACACTACCTCGGTGGTTTGTAAGTGTCAGGATTCATGCTAAGCAGGTGCTCTCTTCGGGACACATGGATGGTGCGTTGTCTTGTACAGTAAGAGAGGTCCCTGGGCTCTGATCAACGTCAGAGGCGGGGTCTCCCTGTGGGGCTCTGGGCGTGGGCGGCCAGAGGCCAAGGCCCACTTCAGGTCCCTCCTCTCAGCGGCAGCCACTGTGTCCAGAGAAACCCACAGTTCGGGACTGAGCCTTGGGAGGGTGGCGGCCTGTGCTTGAGAGCCTCCTCCGGGTAGAGCTGTGGCTGCTCCATCCGGGGACCTCTGCGGTGGTGGGATGGACAAAAATGCCGAGCATTTAACCTGCAGTTCTGCTAGAAGGTTTGATAGATGGGCTGCGGCCGCTTTAGCAGGCATGGCAGCACTAGCATTTCCTGCCCACTCAATGAATAGTCCTCGTGCTGAGCATTTTACTTGTAAATAACCAAAGAATAAAACCAGCATCAACAAGGATGCCCCACAGAAGTAATAACTAGCAAGAAAAAGTTTTGGATCAAAAAAAGTTTTTTCTCAACTGGGGTAAAAGAAGCAATAAATTGGAACCAGCCACCAGCAACCCTCATCTCAAATGCTTCTCCAGCAAGAATGGGTACTAGGCTTAATACCTTCTTGACAAAGTAATCTGTACAACAGACCCCTGTGACTCGAGTTTACCCCATAACAAACCTGCACGTGTGCCCCTGAACTGAAATAAAGGGCGCCTCCAGGGGTCATCTCAGTCATCATCAGACGGCACACCAGCCGAAATCGACCAGGCCAGAATCCCAGTGAATGAAGCACACGATAAACTCAGACAATGGATACAGAACAAAGGGAGGAAAAATAAATGTAAATGGAGGAGCGAGATTCAGAAGCAGAACAGAGCCTGGAGAGTGAGAGAGCTAAGCTGCAAGCCACCGCAGCTCCCGCAGAAGCAGCGAAGCAGACGGCACAGAAACCACGGTGCTGTTGTGGAGGGCGATTCTGGAACTGGAAAAATAGCTAAGAGTGGAAAAGGAATCCTGAGTCGGCAGCGACTGAGGAGACAGGATGCATCCTTGGAAGGTGTTTCGCCTCGAGGAGGATCTGTAGGAGCTGAGGGCAATGCACTGGTCCCTGAGCAGTCCCCATAGCCAGCCCCCAACCAACCCGTGGTGCTCCCCAGACATTCCTGGAATGAAATACCAAACACATCAGAAAGGTCTGGGGGTATCTGGTGAGACAAATAAAAGGAGAAGGTGGTAGAATGATATCTATGGGGAAAGTGGCTCCGTGTCCACTGATGATGCCGTCTATACACAGAGGCCGTGGGAAGCGTTTCTCGCATGAATGCCCACCAGACACCCACATTCCTGAGCTGGGCACCGCTACTGAAGAGGTAATGGGCACTGGCAAGCAAATGAACCCCCACACGTAACCGAGCAGAGGCTGGTGAGGAGAGGGAGCTTGGAGAGCAGCTGGCGTCGCGAAGGTGAGGTCACGCGTGCCGGGGTGGTGAGGACAGCTTCGAAGCCTTAGACTTGCTTTTTCACAAAAGGCTGGAAGAAAGACTTTTTAAAATGAGAAAGATACATCTATAAAGAGAATTAAGAAATTTTGCAGAATGCTTTGGTATTTCCGTCAGTGGAGTTACAAGCAGGATTTACTTTGTAGATTTATGCAAAAGTGACAAGGGCACGGAGACACTGGAGGAATGATCGAGAAGGCAGAACAGGACCAGGCCTAACCATCAGCGAAGAAGCCAACACCGAGCCCTGGGTTAGGGGGAGGCAGCCCCAGAAAGGAGACGTGGTGAGGAGGGGAGGGAGGGCTTGGTGGCCGAGGCTGCAGCTTGCCGACTGGCCCTGGTGCCTGGCCTGGCCCGAAGGCCCCACCTTCTCAGCCTTCTCAGCCACTGCTGGGAAAGGTCAGGGCAGGATGGGCCTGAGTAGGTGGAGGATGGAGCTGGGACAGGGCCTTATGGGATTCATCATGCTCTGTCTGTCATTGCCTGAAATTCTCCATTGTATGAATCTGTTCTCATGTTGCTGATAAAGACATACCCAAGACTGGGTAATTAATAAAGAAAAAGAGGTTTCATGGACTCACAGTTTCACGTGGCTGGGGAGGCCTAACAACCATGGCGAAAGGCACTTCTTCCATGACGGCAGACATGAGAGAATGAGAACCAAGGGAAAGGGTGAACCCCATGTAAAACCATCAGATCTCATGAGACTTATTCACTACCGTGAGAACAGTATGGGGGAAACTGACCCCATTATTCGATTATCTCCCACTGGGTCCCTTCCACAACACGTGGTAATTATGGGAGCTACAATTCAAGATGAGATTTGGGTGGGGACACAGCCACACCATATCATCTGTCATATGAAGCAAGCTGTGCGCACAAAGCAGCCAGAAGAGTCCTGGAAGACATCAGAGAGAAGCTGGCTGACGGGGAGCCAGCTGGGCTGTGGCGCCAGCAGGGGACATGGGATCCTGGCAGGGGTGGTCCCCATGGTTGGCTCCAGGACGGCATCAGGACCAGCACCACTGGGGCGAGGACTTGAGCAGCTTGCAGCATGGTCCCTGGGACTTGACCCTGAAGCCCAAGGCAAGGAGTGCCTCCTCCACATCCGTTTTATTCCTTTAATAAAGGGAAAGTCGCTGCCCGCCAGTTTCCAAATGAGAGAATGCTGGAGATTTATTTTCTACAGAAAGGTGTAAAGTGAATAGGAAGTATTATTTCAGAGAACTCGCACAAGGTAATTATTTATGAATGTATTACCTACCATCTGGTTTCCCACACTGGTTCATGGGGTAATGATTTTTATAATTACCTGTGTTTAGAAATACCTTCACGCAAAGAAGTAAATATGCCTCCTACTGAGAATAGCAACAGTCTTGTCTCTTCCATAATCAGTGAGCTTTTCTTCGGCCAGAGCCTGAGATTATTTTTGGATTCTTAGGAGCAATGTGGCATAGAGAAGGCTCAGGGCTGGGGTTCAACAGCCAGGGGGATTCAAGGCCAGTTTATACGCCAGGCTCCTGAAGTGTCCTCAACACCATACTTTCCGGGTACTGACCAGGGACACCATGGGGGAGACCAGGGCAGACCCCACCAGGGTGCACAGAACTTCTGCCACTCTACACCTGCCGGTCCAGTGGCCCCATGGCCCCTGGAGCCGGTTCGCGCCATGGCCGCCAGGGAGCTCCAGGCTTGAGGGCAGGCTGCCTAGTCCCCCACCACCCTCTTCCTGCCTGCTCGGAACTCCTCCCCGTATCCAGGGTGGTCTGGTCTGGAACCTCAGTTGACTGTCATCTATAGTGAAAGTCCCTAAGTGAGTGGGACTGAAATGTAGGCAGGAAAAAAAGCAGATATGAGAGAAATGAAGCAAAAGCAGGTTGAATTTGAAGATCTGTTCTTTATTCTGGAATGCTGTCTTTCTTACTTCTGCTGTTAAAATGTTCTTTATAAATTGATGAGGACTTCTGATTTAAAAATGGTCATTTCCTGCCTTCCCTCAAAAACCTGTGTTGGTTTTCCAAATTAGCCCTGTGTGTGCGTGGGGTGTGGGAGGAAGCCCTGGGCCCATGATGGGACCAGGCCTGGGCCCACAGGCCCACCATGAAACCCTCAACTTCAGAGCCCCAGCAACCCACACACCCAGGGCCGTGAACAGACATGGGGGTGAGGTGGGACCCTGGAGCCAGTTCTAAGCTGCGGGGGGCCCATGGTGCATTTCATTTGAGATCCTGATAGCAAAATCCAAGACAGGCCAGGATTGAGGACTTCAGAGGGAGCTCAATGACTTTGAAGTCGAGTTGACCTCTAGGGTGGAAGCCAGCAAAGGGCTGAAAGGAGGGACACGGGACTGTAGAGGAGGGACAAGAGGGAAGAGCTGGGTGTGTGTACAGCCATGGCACTGGTGCCATAGCACGACAGTTGTTTGGTGAAAACTGAGTGAGGCCAGGGCGGCAGGTTCCTGCAGGTGGCCACCCTGGAGGCCCTGCCAGGCCATGGGCAGGCCCTGTGGCCCAGCTGTGGGGAGCCCGTGTGGCTGGGTGGGTCCCTTGGCTTCCCTGTGTCTCCATACCTTTGTCCCATTCTTTCCTCCATGAAGTGGGGCTCGTGGCAGTGGCAGCCTCCTCGGAGAGCCCCCTGCTCATGTCTGAGTGCCTGGCTCAGGCACACACATGCATATACACGTGTCATGCCCACCCATGGGAGCAGGGGCGTACATGTGCAAAGGGACCACCACTTTGTCTGGAGCTAATTCTCTCGACTCTAAAGAAAGATGAGGATCTTCAGAGCCGAGGCATCAGGAGCAGGGCGAGCCTCAGGCCGTCGTGCCAGTGGGCACAAGGCTCATCCCCTCCTCTTTCTCTTTCTGTCCCCTTCCCATGCATATTTAGCTGCTCCGAATAAATATTATAATATATGCTACAGATTCATCATATAAATAATATAAACACATATTTCAGGTTTGAGTCTCTGACCCTGTTTGGTATTCTTCTGTGTCTCCTACAACAGGGGAAGTCATCTCCCCAGAATTTCAGGAAACGCCTTCCTGTTCTTAGCTGAAATCTGTATTTTCCGAGAGCAATTTGTGCATAACCCAGCCATGAGTATGGGCCTTTAGTGCGAGTTTCTCAGCTTGTCCTTTGGCCATGATGCCCAGTTATGTGCTGATAAACACATGTTTTCTCCTGCCTTGGGCTCATGCTTATGACCTGGCCTTTCTGACTGGCCGGTTCCTTCAGGGCTCCATGGTGAAATCAGCACAAGTCAGCTCCAGGGCACCCACTGGGCTGGACACAGCAGCATTAGGGCTGTAGGCAGGTAATGCCCAGCACAGGGACAACGCAGGGATATGGCACCTACCGCAGGGATATGGCACCTACCTCTGTCTTGCAACCCTGGATGGGAAATGCCAGGGCTTAGCAAGACCCGCTGAGACAGAGAAGCGGCTGGCTGGGATTCAAGCTGCCTTCCTTTGTTGGGCGAGCCTGTATTGCAGGATTACACAGAGTCAGACTCACAATGGGAGCACTTATGGAGCACTTGCTGTGTGCCAAGCAGTTTGTAAAGCGTGTTAAGCACTTCTACACCGGTTCTCCTCAAGGCAGTCATGTGGAGCAGAGGCAGTTTTTACCCAGCTCTAGAGAAGAGCCGGGTTGAGTGGCCTGCACACCGTCACGGGGTGGGGAGTGCTTCCTTTCATTGCAGACCTCTCTGCCCCAAGAGCCTGGGCTCTGGCAGCGTCAGTGTGCGTGGGCATCATATTTATAAATATATAAGCACTTCTCAGCTCAATCCATGCCGCAGCTCCTCAAGCACAGCACGCTGAGCGAGTTTGCAGCCCCGCTCATTCTCTGGGGTCACAGAGGAGAGGCTTTGACTCTCAGCCCAGGGTTTCGTGGCTGCTGATTCTGATGAAAGCTTGGTGAACAGAGAGCAAATCCCATGGCTCATGAAAAAAAAAAAAAAACCAGTGGTTAAGTCAATGTACACCAAATCCACAAATCTGTGTGTGTGTAAGAGCAGGCACTCGCCTTCCCGTGCTCTTTCCCCCTTCCACTTCACTTTGAAAGTCACAGCAAAATCACCATGATCTCAGGGTTGGCTTGACCAGGGAGCTTGGGCCAGGAGGATCCACCTGCTCTCCAATTCATCTGCCTGTCCTCCCAATCCATTCACACCTCTGTCCACACATCCAGTCACCCACTGATAAAGGATTGGTCCCACAAAGCCTTTCTGAGGCCCTATTGTGTGACAGGCGTGGTCTGGTTCTGAAGATCCAGAATGCCCCAGCCTCAGCCCCTCCCCACGAGGGACTCACTGTTTCCTGCAGAAATTGGACAAACACACGAATAACCCCAATATAATGAGATAAGAACACAGATGGCTTAGAGTTAGGTTTAGGGTTAGGCATAATTAAGGAAGCAGATGGGGAAATTCAAGTTAAAATTCAGTAAAATTTTAATTAAAAGATTATGTATTTTTACCCTAAGATCTTTTAAAGATGAGCTCAAATTTCAGGTCCTTGCCTCCCCCTCTTTGTCCCCAACAAGCACTCAGCTCTGAATTCAATCTGCTGTGAGCTGTGTGCACATCTTCCGTGCTGGGATCTGTGATCTGGCTGCCCACACCCCACTCGCACCCTGGAGAGTTTGACCCTATCACTCTGTCCCTTGTCACTGGCCCCAGCTGGACGGATACCCACACACACTTTGCTCTAAGAGGATGAGAAAACCAAAGGCAGGACGTGGAAGAGAAAGGAGAGCAGCTGGAGAGACAAGCATGGCTTGGGCTTGCCCTGGTGCAGCAGAAGGGAGCTGTGGCCTCTGGCTCCTGGCTGGTCCATGCCTGTCTCTAGGTGCTGGGCTGCACCCCTCCCGAATGTGCTGGGGTGTCTCTCTCTGCCATTGTTTCTGGTGATCTGCCCCAGGCCACAGCCTGGAGCTCTCTTTGTCTGGAGGGGACTGAGCAGGGGGCTGTATACCCAGGTCCCTGAAATCCTTGGCCTTGGGGTTGTCTCTGATGCTCTGAGATACACCAAACTGATGAGAGCAGAAGATGGGAGCAGGGAGAGGCCCTGTGCTGCCCTGCCTGGGGCAGTGCTGCTCCATGCCCAGCTTTCTGGGGGTGTTCGTCACACTGCCCTTTTCAAGTTTACTTGCTTTGGCTGTGGCTCTCTCTCCAGCAGGGGATGAATCTGTTTGCAGAATATTTGCTCCCCTCTGTGCCTGTCCTTGTATTTGGGCAAACTGTGCTCTTCAAAGCTCTCTTTTCCAAGTCTTCTCTGACCCTCCACCATCCAGACTCCAGTGGACTGGCCCTACTATCCTACTGGTCCATCTGTCCTCAAAAAGTCTAGGATCCTAGACAAACATGCAAAAGGACACATTGCAGTCCACTGATGGATTTGATCAGTTGATCCATTGATCCATCCATCCATCCACCCACCCACCTATCAATCTATCCATCCATCCACTCATCCATCCATCCATCCACCCATCCACCCATCCACCCATCTATCCATCCATCCACTCATCTAACCATCCATCCACCCACCCATCAATCTATCCATCCATCCACTCATCCATCCATCCATCCATCCACCCATCCACCCACCCATCCACCCATCCACCCATCTATCCATCCATCCACTCATCTATCCATCCATCCATCCATCCACCCATCCACCCACCCATCAATCTATCCATCCATCCACTCATCCATCCATCCATCCATCCATCCATCCATCCATCCATCCACCCATCCACCCATCCACCCATCTATCCATCCATCCACCCATCTATCCATCCACCCATCCACCCATCTATCCATCCATCCACCCATCTATCCATCCATCCACCCATCCATCCATCCATCCACCCATCTATCCATCCATCCACCCATCTATCCATCCATCCACTCATCCATCCATCCACCCATCTATCCATCCATCCACTCATCCATTCCTCTATCCATTCATCCATTCACCAAAACTTCCTTCAGCAAGGAATGGATTTAGTCCCTCAAAAAAGTAGTAGGATGGTCAACCACAAAATATCTCTCCACTTCTTTAAACAAGATGTGGGATTTTTAAAGATCAAGGACAACCATGTGAAACATTAGCTGCTTTTATTGGACATCTCTCATGGGTCTCCATTATGCTGAAACTTGATCTTTTTTTTCACATATTGCCCACAATTTTCTTGCAAAAGTGATGGCTTAAAAATTTTTGAGATGAGAATACTGAGTTAGATAGGTGCTGTAGGGCTTGTTCAAGGGGTGGCCCAGCTAATGAGTGGTGTGGTCAAGATAGGAACTGAGTTGTCTTTCCCCAGCTCCACCGCCTTCTGGAGAAGAAATCTCAATCAGAGCCCACCTTGAAAAATGTACTGGAGGAGGATTAGCCAATGCTGTAAAGGTGGCATTTGCTCTTATCTTTCAGTTCATGGTAGTATTAGTGATTATGTAGTGATCTTGATGGGGGGCTGGGGTGTAGGCTGAGAATGCCCTTGACCTAAAGCTACCTCCTGGTGGGCACACAGGCTTCCAGGAAGCCCCTCAGGTGAGGTTTGCGAGGAGACATGCCTCCATCAGAGTGCAGGAGGAATCCTGTTTGGAAGTGAGTGATGGTCATTTTAACTGGGCAAGCCTTCTTATTATCTGTGTTAGTTATCTATTGCTGCACAACACAGTTCCACATGCCCAGTGGCTTGAAGCAGCACACATTTACGGTGGTTCTTGGGGGCCAGCAATCCAGGCACAGCTTCGCTGTGTCCTCTGCCCCAGGGTCTCACAAAGCTGCCGTCAAGGTGTTGGCCCAGGCTGGGAATCTCATCTCAAAGCTCACCTGGGGAAGGATCCACTTCCACACTTCCGTGGTCATTAGCAGAATACAGTTACTTGTCAATTGTTGGACTGGGGTCCTGTGTTTCTTGTTGGCATTTGTGATGTCAGTTTTATAACAGTGAAATTTTATATAAGTTACATGTAGTTAAGATGGTAGATATTAAATACTGTGGCAAGACCCACCACCTGAAGAACTTCCTAAAAGTGGGTGGCCAAGGACAGGTTGGAACCTTTATAGAACAGGGGGTGAGCCTGGTGATGAGTAGAGGGTTTGGGAGGGGGACTTTTGGGGCTGGCTACTGGGAGCCTGGAGCCCTTTCCTGGTCCCTTATCACCAGCCAAGTGAGGGGGGCTTCAGCAGGCATGTGTCCCCCTACAACAAGGGGTCTGAGTGATGCCCCTGAGGAAACGAAGGCAGATAGAAGGTCATGCTGGAGGGAGGAACAGATCTGGTGCTGGGTGGGCAGTGGCTGCATGGGCGGCATTTGTGGGTGGAGTGTGCCGGGTGCTGCCAGGACCACCACCCATGTGTCTGTGGATCACGTGTGTGTGAGACTGGAGGTGCGGCGTATCCTAGGGCCTTCTGAGAAGCCTCCTTGGTGGGCGAACATCCCCGACAGCAAGAAGCTGGAGGTACCATGGGAACGCGAGGGTCTGGGGACAGAGAGCCTTGTGAAATAGAGATGCCAAAGAACCAGCCCGGAGCACCTACCCGCTCCAGACACCTGCAACGTCTGTTTTTTGGCTGTGGTAACAAATGACCACAAACTGGGTGGCTTAAAAGAATAGAAATATGCTCTCAGCACACAGGCTTCCACAACACTGGAGGACACGAGTCCAAAATCAAGGTGCCAGCAGGGCTGTGCTCCCTCCAGAGCTCAGGGAAGGAGCCTTGCTGCCTCTTCCTGCTCCCAGTGGCTGCAGGGGCTCCACAGATTGAGGCTGCGTCCTCCCATCTCTGCCTCTGTCTCCCAGGGCCCCCTGCTCTCCTCCCTGTGTCTCCTCTTCCTCTGTCTCCTATGGAGACCTCTGTCCTTGATTTAGGGCTCTTTTGGGTGAGCCTGGCTGGTTTCATATTGGGATCCTTCATTATATCTGTAAACACCGTTTTCCCCCCAAATAAGATCACACTCATAGGTTCTGAGGATTAGAACTGGACATTTCATTTTGGGGGCCGCAATTCAACTCATGACACCAACGTACAAGGGAGTCATTGGGAGACTTTCCTGCCACACCTCAGCTTCTCCTTCTCCAACCCAGAGGGCCAGAAACTCAAGGCCGTGCAGCGGGGTGGAGGAGGCAAAGCTGGAGAGAGAAGCTCAGTCCCAGCCCCACAGCCCTGATGAAGTCATCGGGGACTTTATGAGACCCTTTAGTATGGAACACCTGGCATATTCATTTTATTTCCCCACACTTCTAAACATCCCTCCCACCTGGGATGATTTTCTTGGCTAATCTCACTTGTTTATTTTTTTTTTGGACAAAATTCAGAATTATTTTGTTAAGTTTTCTCCAAAATGTGACTGGAATTTGTATTGAAACAGCATCAAACATCTACATTAATTCTGGGGGAATAGATATGTTTTCCACACTGAGCCTTTCTTTGCAGGAACAAAGAATAAATCTGTTTATGCGAATGTTCTTTCACTGCCTCGGTGAAGTCGGCAAGTAGTAAGAGGCTCTGCGCTCTTCCCGTTAGGCTTGTTCCTAAATGTCTGATGCTTCTCATTAATAGAATTTGTTTTAATTGTTCTAAGTAAGAATTGCTTATATACAGGAACACTCATGGTTTCTGTTTTTAGTTTCTTAGTATATTAGTCTGTTTTCATGCTGTTGTAAAGAAATACCTGAGGCTGGGTAATTTACAAAGAAAAGAAGTTTAATGGGCTCACAGTTCTGCAGGCTGTACAGGAAGCATAGTGGCTTCAGCTCAGTCTCTGGGGAGGCCTCAGGAAACCTACAGTTGTGGTGGAAGGCAAACAGGGATCAGGTGTCTCACATGGCCAGAGCAGGAGGAAGAGAGAGAGGGAGGAGCTGCACCCACTTTTAAACAATTAGATCCCACAATAACTCACCCACTCACTATCAGGAGAACAGCATTGAGGGGATGGTGCAAACCCACTCATGAGAACTCGGTCCCCATCTCCCAGCAGGCCCCACCTCTAACACTGGGGATTACAATTCGACGTGAGATTTGGTGGGGACACAGATCCAAATCATATCAGTTAGCATGTTTATTGGTTTTGAGAAGTTCTCAATTTACCGTTTGGGTTTTTTAGGCTGACAGCAATATCACCTGGTTCTTATAGATGTGAACCTATATTTGTTTCTAGCTGAGCCTGCATTGTGACTGGGAAGTGCAATTCCCCTTAATAAAGAATTATTGTTAGCGTTTGCACGCTGCGTAGCTGTTTATAGCCAGTTTATAGATGGAAATCCACAGGTAGATGGTTTCAGTACTTTCTGTTGGTCCTTTTTTCGAATGACTTCTCTATTCTCAGCTTTTAAATGTTGACTGCCCTTTGGGTAGAATTGCTTATGCCTCTAAAAAGTCTTCCGGGGAACGCTTCCCGGTTTGTATACTTAAAATCGTGCCTGTCTGGGAATGCCCTCCTGTGGCGTGGAACACGGCTGTGGAGAGCGCTTCCACTATGGCCTTTTCCTTTCCATTCTCAGCAGCGTGGGCACCCTTGGCTCTTGGAGGCTTTATGTTATGGAAATTCAGCAATCCTGTGTTCACCTTCACCTAGTCCTTCTTCACCTTTGTTGGTTTCTTTTTGTTGATTATTTCTGCCCTTGTAGCTTCTCTTAAAAAACCCTCCGTTCTCCCTTGACTTTCTCATCCTGAGGAAATCTAGACCATTGCAGTGTTTGTCCTGGGGACGCCCCGCTGGCTGCCTTTCTGTTCATTGCCTGTCCTCCTGCCTCTGCAAGCGACACCAGCGTTTCTCATCTCTCTCATTTGGAACCAAGTTACTCTTTCCGTGAAGCATTGGTTAACAATTCCACCTCTTTCCTCTCCTTCAGTACAGACATACCTGAACCTTTCTAGCAGAAGTTGCATGAATCGAGTGATGTCAGTTTTCCGTGTGGTACAGGCTTCCCCAGCTTCAAAAGTATTTCCTTTGGACTCGGGGAAGGGGAGCTAACCACCTATGCTTATCATGCCATTTACATGATAGCTGCCAAGGGGAAGGTCTTGTTCGGTTTTGCTGTTTTAATAGATGATCTTTTAGAACATTTCTCTGTTTATAGAAGCATTGTGCAGGAAGTACAGAGAGTCCTTGTATCCGTCCACTCCCCAACCACTGCCCCTCATACAATTTCCCTTATTATTCTCTTGCATTTGTGGTGTCTTCATCATAGTTGATGAGGCCATGCGGACACGTTATCATTAACTGAAGTCCATAGTCTACTTTAGGGCTCGTGCTTTATGTGGTACAGATCGATGGCTTTTGGCAAATGTACAGTGTCATGTGCCCACAATGATCACATCGTATGGAAGTGTTCCTCCATCCTAACGCCCTGGGCTCCTCTACTCATCGTTCCAGTCTTGCCCTGAACCCATGGCAACTACTGATCTCTTTACTGTTTCTATAGTTTGTTTTTAAGATGGGAGAGAATGGATTGTATATACAGGACAAGGGGAAACAGCCAAAAAAGAAGAGAACCTGGAGATTTCAGGAGGGAAAGGTGCTTGATGGGGTGAGTTTCCTGGGAAGGCAGGAGAAGATGGGCATGAGGAGCGCAGAGGTGGCTTTGTCCTGGAGACGGGCAGGCTCAGGGAAGCACATTGAGTGGGAAGCACCCGCTGGTTCTATTATTTCAGTCGAGTTCCAGGGTCAGCTCCAGTCAGTATGGGGGCTAGTGAAATTGTCTCAGAGGGGAAGGAGAAGCAGTCAGACAGAGGATGAGTATGTAGATTCTTGGCTGGGCAGCAAGGAACACTGGCTAAGGCTGGAAACTGATTTGTACGCAGTAGCCACTAAAATCCAGGGCTGGGCTGGGGAGGCAGGACAAGGAGCGGAAGTTCACAGAGGCTGGTGGTCAGCGGGAAAATAGGCCTGTGCAGGGCTGCAGAGAGTGAGAAAGGGTCTGCCTGGGGAACGGCTTCTACTTCCGAGGTGTCCAATGCCAACTCTTGTTTCATGAGTCCTGACCACACCTAGACAGCACACAAGAGTCAGGTGGTACCTCCACTTTGCAGAAAGCAAGACTGGTCTCCATTTCACCCCGTTGGGGGAGCTGGCCTGGAGATCTTAAGGAACCAGAACTAACGTGAGCGACTCCTCTTCAAGCACTTTTGTCCTTGAAATACGTGCCCAGAGCAAACATCTCTTTGCAAAACATCTCTTTTCAAACAATTCTTTGAATTCTTTTTTTTCTTGGGGGGTGATTAACATTTTGTGTTTTCATAGAAGCCATATTCCATCGGAGTTATTCTGCAGCACTCTTTCAGAGCCAGGGCTATTTTTTAAAAAGCATTTGGCACTCTGAAGTGTTACATGTGGCTTAGTGAAAACAGCAATATGCAGAGATTCAAAAGATGTCACTCCGTGTTAGGGACAAAACGTGATCAACTTTAATTATTCTCCAACACAAACACTGACTTCAGCTGTGGGGCTGTGGGAAGCAGGGGCCATCTTTGCAGGAGAGTCGCTCTTTGTACATAGCCTTCAGGACTTGAACTCTCAGTGACTTCTGAACTGCTCAACAACAGAGAGAGAGAGAGAGAGAGAGAGAAATAAAACCCTCTCCTGGGCACGTGCTTCAGTAAGAACAGCTGCTCAGAGCAAGCCAATGGACTAGGCTGGACCCCCTAACTGCAGCCTTGTATCTGACAAGGGCAGGAGCACGTCTGCTTCCTCTGTGCTGGTGTCCACCCACAGACAGGAGCCTTGGTGGCCACGGTGACCCTCCCTCTGGCTTCCTTGAAGAAGCCCTCACACATCCGTGGTCTTATTGAATTGTTGCAACGGTCCTCGCAGAGAGAATTAGTATTACCACTACCCAAAAGATGGTAAACAGAAGTTCCCGTAGATTAAGTGGAGGGGGCAGGAGCTGAACCGAGGTTGCTCTCTCCTCAGAGACCATGTATGTGAGGCACGTTGGACTCCTGTAACAACCATAAAGAAAAAACATGATCATGCTCAGTGCCTGATCTAGGGAGGAGCTAGAACAATGGAAATCATTACAATTACTGGTTAAGATCGCTCACAGATGCACCAGTGGGCTAGGCAGCCAGCTTATAATGTTCTTGCTGAAAACCTGTGTGAGGAGTAAGTGCCTGTCCTCCTAAGGTTCATGGTTCTTTGACCACAGTAAAAAATTAACCAGAATCATTTAAATGCATTCCAGTTGATTGACAGCTTGCTGCCAATACACAGGCTTTCAAAATCCAGCCAATCAGTGATAGCCCCGCTCTCCTGAAAGGCAGCCAATCAAGGACAGCCCCACCCTTCTGAAAGCCAGCCAATCAAGGACAGCCCCACCCTTCTGAAAGCCAGCCAATCAATGACTCCCCACTATTCTGAAAGCCAATCAGTGACAGCCCTGCCCCTCTGAAAGCCAGCCAATCAATGACATCCCTGTCCTTCTAAAAGCCAGCCAATCTGTGACAGCCCTGCCCTTCTGAAAGTCAGCCACAGTGTCAGCCCTGGTCTTCAAAAAGCCAGCCAATCAGTTACAGTCCCACACTTCTAAAAGCCGCCAATTAGTGACAGCCCTGACCTTCTAAAAACCAGCCAATCAGTGACAGACCCGCCTTTATAAAAGCCAGCCGATCAATGACAGCCCTGCCCCTCTGAAAGCCAGCCAATCAGTGACTGCCCTGCCCTTCTGAAAGCCACCTAATCAAAATAGCCTCACTTGGGTACCTGGGATGCCACTGCTGAAGGTGGACCAGGTGTACCCTCCCTAAGACTGGCTCTTCCCTGGGGTGGAGGACCCCTGTCTCTCTGGCTTAGCAAACTGTCATTAGGGTGTTTGTTTCTGACTCTGAGTAGGGCTTCTGCCTGGGCAGATCTGTTTCATGCTGAGGACTCACTCCAAGAAGCCCCTGCCTGGGGCAGAAAGCAGGGGCTTGGCCGTGGCAGGTGTCCCTGTGTGTGATGGGACCAACCTCAGTGTGGGCCTCTGAGCTGTGGCCAGAAGGAGGAGAGTCCACAGGGCCAGAGTACAGAGAGGTGAACTCCTGTCCGTGGGGATGCCTATTGTGGGCTCCCCTTTGTGAATGTCAAAGGAGCACAGTGTGTCTGGCCCTGCCCCTGCGTCCTGATGGCCAAGGTCAGGGCTCTTTCTCCATCTGCGTGGCCTCTTCCAGGCAGTGGTGAAATCACCCTGTGGAGGGTGGCGGGTCTCCCTCTGAACACTCTGCTTTGTGAGGACACCCATCAGGTCAGGTCTGCTGACTTCAAGTCTGGGCAGAGGACAAAGCACAGGTGGTCAGGAATACCCCATAAGAGCCAATATCAATCCAAACTGCCCTGAACACACACCTGCTCTGCCTTGACAGTTTGTAGACAGCCTCCCCACATCCTCCGTTTCCACACAATTATTTTCTGCACGTCAGTGCCCCTGAGAGGGTGGTCCAGGGACTGAGCGGGCACAGCGGCTGCGGGGAGAAGTGGCGGGGCCCAGGCCTTCACTGTTGTCATGTAGCTCCCGTGGGGCGTTTGAGGTGGGAACCGCAGTAAGAGACTCGAGTCTTGCTGGGAGTGAGGTCTTGGAAGCGGCCGACCCCTCCTGTGGCATCCCTGCAGAATTCCTACGGAGGTGCTGTACGCTTAAGGTCTGGAGTGCCCCCTGGACCAGCCTCCACATGAAAGATCTTGACATGGTCTGTCATATTCCCATTGCTCTTTACGACGTGCCCACGACATCCATGCCACTAGCCTGGAGCCTTTCCCTGTCCTCAGCTGCCTCCTCCCAGCACTGTTTCAGGGGATACCACCACCTGCCCTCCTACATCCCAAATCTGCAGTGAGAGTCCAACCAGGCAGTGAATTCTGAGTCTTCTGCAGCCAGCGGTTGGCTGCACAACCACCCAGTGTTGGGGTGTGGCACTGGTGCCCTCTGTGAGACCCTGTGAGGGTGGTGAGCACACACCTGTGCTCTGTGAAATGGAGGAGGAAAGTGAGGCCCTGGGAGGAGCCAGGAGCTCTGAGCAAGAATATGCCACAGCCCAAGGGCAGGCCCAGCTCCTCTGACGTGGCCACCTCCAGCTTCCCCAGATCGTAGTTCCACATACGACGAAAATGTAAACAATTGGAGGACTTCTGGGAACTGGCTCTGCCTGGGGCTCCCCTGAGCTGTGGTCCACAGAGACAGGGCAGTGGGTCACTTGGCTACTGATGATTGGTCCACACAAATGAAAATCTAAAGGGCAGCCTTCATTATTTCACTAAATGGTAATGATCAATGCATTGATGGTGATGTTCAGTTCCATGTGTGTTTGCCATGCCTGAGGCCCTGCACTGGGTTCCAAGGACAATCTGGGCCAGACTGCAAAGGGAGGTGGAGCCAGGTTCAAGGAAAATGAACACCGAGTGGGACCCATGTCTGGTTCATGTTCAGGCTGGAAGACGTTTTTGCCTGTCAGGAAGGGAAACCTGAACCACATGGAGGGAGATGTCATGGGGGCTCTGAGGGCTGAACCCCAGTGGCTGGACCACAGGAGAGCTTTAGGGAAAGTCAAGAAAGCAGAGGCAGGCCCTGCTCACCGCACAGCAGTGGTGTGGGTGCGATGGCCCAGGGGCCACCTGCTCTGGCCTGTTTGTGTGGGAACTCATGAGGACATAAACAGCCCTGATTCCGTGGGAATGACACAGGTGCAGGAGGCCGACGTAGGGCCGTCCCCTTGTCCCCTTACATCTCCAGCTGGGTGAGCTGCTGAGCTGGCCTGCAGGGCAGTGGCTCCAGCCCTCTGACGTCCCCCGGCCATGGCTGAGGCTTCCCAGTTCTTGGGTTTAGGTGGAGGGATCTTGAGTCTCTAGTTGTGTAGAGGACTTGGAGCTTAGAAGAATGGCGACTGGTGTGGTGCTCCATTGGTCTTGGTTTCCACAGCTCTGATGTAATTCTTTGGAATTGGGAGGGAGTCAGCAAAAATCCAATGGGGACAAGTGGTGGTTTGGCCCAGAGCCACCTGGCCCCACCTGCACTGCTCTTGGGGCAGATTCAGCTGCAAAGCATCTGGGAGAAAGCCTGGCTTTTCATTATTCTGGTGACCCTGACTGAGTTTCCTTCCTTGGGCGAAGGTGACGGGGTCTCAGCTTTCCCATCGGTGGCCCAAGGATGCTGGGGTTGGGAGCATGTGAGTTCTGCTCCAGCTGCGAAACGCTCCTTCTCTGCATCTGTGGCCAAAAAAGACTCTGGGAGAGCAGGAGCCAGCTCAGTGTGTGCTGCAGGTTTAGAGCCAAGATCCGGATGAAGAAGAGTGGCTTGGACCCTCATTTCATGCAAGGCCTGAGCCTGCCGAGGCCAGCACCTCTCCAGGGGTTTGAGGTGGGGGTTCTGAGCCTGGAGCCTCTTCCCAGCTTGGGTGGGTGGCAGAGGGTCAGATGAGAGGAAGAACCAGGGTGCTGTGCCGGTTCCTAAGGTCCTGTGGGCTAGTGACCTCCTGCTTCTCTCCTCTCCTTCTAGGGTTTCAGTCTTTGATTGGCCCACAGTGGGTTTCAGACTGTGGGCCGCCTGTGATGAGTTGCTGGCTGCAGCCACGTGGAGCTGCGGGAGAAGGACCAAGGCTGAACAGCAGCCAGCACATTGGCCTTTTCAGCTTGATCTTAATTTGTCAGAAAGTGCTCCCTTCTCACCCTCAGCATTTCATGAGATGCCGAAAACCTGATGCCCTAATGTAGTGGATGCAATTATTCTAAATTAGGCAGAAAAGCACATTTCAGAGACTTTCTCCCCATCTGTCTAACTTGAAGGTTCTGCTGTTTGTAATGAGTCATTTCTTCAGCACAGACTCCTGGACCGAGAGGAATTTTCTTACTTCATCTTTGCTTTTCCATTGTGTAGAAGCTTGAAGCCTCCCGCTCCTCTCCCAGGGCGAGAGCTTTGGCTTTGAGGACGGACTGAGCTCGTAAACAAGACCCGCCAGGGACCCGCCACGCCTCCGAGGAACTCTGCTGGCGCTCTGGTTCCAGGCGATGCCTGAGGACAGGGGACGTCCTGAGATGGGCAGTCAGGGCAACAGAGGGGAGGAGGAGGTGGCTGACGTTGAGGCAGATGCAGGAGGTGCTGGCATCTCTGCTCCCAGTTCCCACCCTCGTGTCACATACCAGCTTTTACTAGTGACCACAGTGCCGTGCTTCACACTCTGCTTACAAGTGACAGACCTTGTTGCACCCAAAGGGAAACTTGGCAAGGTCGCTGCTGTCTTCTCTTCATCCTGGGGAGGTGTGGACTGAGTCACCTGCTCCGGTCACTCTGCTGGATGTGGTGGGCATGAGGCCTGGCCTCAGGGACCCCCGGACTCCATTGCCTCCACTGTCGGTGGGGGCTACTTTCAGGCCGTGGCTCAGGAGGTGGTTTAGGGTTAATTCTGCTTATGGACCTGGAATGGGGGAGCACAGGGGGCCCAGCTCTGTGGGCATTTGCTGATAGTGTCTTGAAATGCTCTGTAAGGTCTGCTAGGATTTGCCTTGAAGCCACATTAAAGCATTTTTACTGTGGAATTCACATAACATAAAGCGAACCTTTTTGCAGTGCCAATTTCAGCAGCATTTAGTACATCCTTGGTGTTGTGCAACCACCATCTCTGTCAAGCTCCAAAACACTTTCATCACCCCCAGAGAAAACCCCGTACCCATTAGGCTGACTGGAAGCCACTTTTGACTTCCCTCTTGAACCTTCAGGCACAGAAAATGAAGAAATTCCCCTCAGTGGTGGTCAAGGGTGAGGGTGGGTCAGGGAGGGCTCCCAGGAGGCTTCCAAGCCTGGAGCCTCTTCCCAGCCTGGAGAAGTGCCCTGGGTGGCTCCCAGCACCACTGACCACCTGGTTTGATGAAGAGACTGCACGGGACAGTGCTGCAAGCGTGACTTGGCTTGTTCGTAGGTTCTCCCTTCCTCTATTCTGCTGCTGGCTATGTGACCTTGAGCAAGTTACCCAACTTCGTGAAGAAGGAACTTCTAAGAATACTTCCCTGCAGGCTGAGGGGGGGCGCACATGGGCATCATGGGTGAGAAGGGCCTGCAGGCTGAGGGGGGGCGCACATGGGCATCATGGGTGAGAAGGGCCTGCAGGCTGAGGTGGGGCCCACATGGGCGCTGAGGGTGAGAAGGACCTGCAGGCTGAGGTGGGCCCACATGGGCATCATGGGTGAGAAGGGCCTGCAGGCTGAGGTGGGGCCCACATGGGCGCTGAGGGTGAGAAGGACCTGCAGGCTGAGGTGGGCCCACATGGGCATCATGGGTGAGAAGAACCTGCAGGATGAGGTGGGCCCACATGGGCATCATGGGTGAGAAGGGCCTGCAGGCTGAGGTGGGCCCACCTGGGCATCATGGGTGAGAAGGTTCTGCAGGATGAGGTGGGGCCCACATGGGCGCTGAGGGTGACGAGAACCTGCAGGCTGAGGTGGGCCCACATGGGCGCTGAGGGTGAGAAGGACCTGCAGGCTCTTGGGGCATCGCCTTCTCCATCCTCCTTGAATGGCGCTGACTCTGGTTTGCAGGTGGGCAAGGAAGGCAGATAAAAAGGGAGTTCTGGGTTGGATTCTCTTTCTGTTTGGTGCCCTCTGGTGAGCTAAGGACAAGGAGACAGGATGGGACTAATGTTCTCCTGGACATGGGACTGAGGCTACTCCTTCAGTGTGGGCGGGTGAGAGATTGGTGTTGTAACAGGGGGAGGGGGAAGAGAAGGAGAGGGGTAGGAGGGACAGCTGGAGAGAGAGAGAGGGCCTCAGGTCCTGGTGATGTCAGACCCCATTGGAATGGCTGCTGCAGCCTTCTTGGTCCAGGGTGGACTGGCCTGTGTCCCTGTTCATATGTCGTGCAAGCCTAGCCCCGCTCTACGCTCCATGGGGAGGGCCCTTTGAGGCCACCGGGCCGACAGCTGCAGAGCCCCCCAGCTGTAGCCCTGCCCAGCTCCTGCTGCTCCAGCACTTCCATCCCCAGTGCAGCCAATGTGGGGTGCGGCCATTGAATGAATGAGTGCGGGCAAATCCTCGTCGACAACTTGCCGATTTGAACTGAAATCTGGGCTACAGGTGAGAGAGGCAAGAATCCAAGGAAAGGATGGAGACCAAGAGGCTTAGTGAGGTGGCCAGCGGGGGCATCTGTGTTAGATGGAACCCGCGTGCAGGGCATGGCTGGGGAAGAACTGACCCAGTTCCTGAGGCTGCAGGGTAGACTGGGCTCGTGGGGAAGGATCTCATTGCCCATTCATGCCTTCAGTACCCTTTCCTGTGCCCTGAGCCTACGGCGGATCTGCTGTCTGTCAGATGCTGGACCCTCGTGTGCACGTCATCACGTCCTCAGGCCTCCGCGGTGCCCATCTCTCCATCTCATGGCCCAGGCCTATGCGGTGCCTATCTCCATCTCGTGGCTCAGGCCTCCATGGTGCCCGTCTCTCCAGCTCGTGGCCCTGGATGCTGGTGGTGCCCACCTGGCAGTGTGCCCAGCCCATGGGGAGCTCAGCAAACCCTTGCCGACATGCAGTGGGTTCCCACTGGGTCCTGTGATCAGATGAGTAAATGAGAACCTGCAGAAGCCCTGCCACTCTTGCCTTTTCTTTTTGGGTCAATGAGGTGGCAGCCCATGTGTTGATTCTGCAAGTGTAGACACAGCTCTTGAATAATCACATGGAATCGCTTTACCCAGAGAGACCCAGACACCTGTGGGAGGCCAGCCCAGCTTCCCACCAGAGGCCACTCAGTGGTGTTCATGTGCCCTCAGTTTGGGTGCCCTTCCAGCATCTGGCCCACAGGAGGGGGAATTCTAAGTGCACGCCAGTCACCCTGGTCTGCACTTACTGGTATCGCTCTGATTTGTTGCATGGAGTGGGGAGGAGCCAAAGACAGCACTGGAACGGAGGACGGGCCAAGCCTCCACCCTGGTGGCCTTTTCCCTGCATGTGAGGCAGGCTCCCTCTCTGCTTTCCTCCTCCCCAGAAGCTCTCAAGGGCAGGACTCCTCTGCTCAGCTCATGGTAGCAGCTCTGATGCTGGAACAGGGCCTGAGTGGATGGATGGACGATTCCCCAGTGGGGGTCTCTGAAGCCTACCCTGTTCCACTGAGAGTAGGACCAGCCTAGATGGACGATGTTGGCTGTGGGATGCACGGAGGGCAGAGGCCACCCCAAAGGGAGAGGGACCAGCCTAGATGAGCTCACCCACGGCGGGAGGGTGGTGTCTGATAGGGGTGGGTGGAAATGGCCTGGCTTGGCATCCATGCAGCAAAACCCACAGCCCAGGAACCCCAGAGGGGAAGGGACAGGTGTCCAGTGTCCACTGGGATGGCAGGAGTGGGGCTGGGGTGCCAGGCAGGGAGGTCCACAGAACTCCATGTGGGGCTTCATCCTCAGTCCCTGGGCCCCTTTGGTGCCCACCCCTGCTGGCCCCCTGACTGCATGCAGCTCAGTGAGGAAGGCAGGGTGTGTGGTGCTAGAACAGGCCCCAGATACCCATAGAACATGCCTCAGAGAGGCTGCAGGCCTGCCCACAGCCACACCGCCAGACAGCTGGCCCTCCACCCTAATCTTCTGACCCCACTATGGCCTCCTGCCCACATGGGCCCATGTCTTGGATTTCTTTAATGGAGAAGAAAATTCCGCTAGGATACAAGAGCCTCAACATTTTAAGGATTTTCTGCATCTCAAAATCGTAGGCTCCTTGCTGGGCAAGGTGAGCCTCTGCAGGTCCTCATAGGACCAAGCAAATCTGATTCACCCCAGAAAATCCAATATCCAAGCTGAGCTTTGGCCTGGGTGGGCTCCATTTCCTCCCTACATCCTATTTAGGAAGTGTCTCCTGACAGCCTCCAAAAGGTGCTAACATGCAACGTTCTGAGGGGTTATTGCTCAAAAACAAGATTTTCCATGTGGTCAAGACTCTGCGAGCCTCGAACACAACGAATCCACTCGAGTGGGCTTGGGCTTTGCCTGGGTGCCGCACGCTCACACGTTGGAAGCCCAGCTTTGGTGACATACACACACGCACAGGCACACACGCCACAGATGATGCCGGCTCATTCTCAGAAGGTGTTTGTCTAAGCTCTGCTTTAAATATTTACCCCCAATTGTACAAATGATAGGGGCCTGAACCTGGTACTAGATAAATGGGGACTTCCTTAAAAGGACACCTGCTATCTTTGACATTTTCCAACAAAGCTTTTGCTGTTGAAGAGCGATTGCACATAGAAACGCTTCTTCCTGGCGGTCACGGCAAGGTGAACTTTCAGGACACAGCCGCAGACAGGGAGACGGCCTCTGAGAAGTCCAAGCCGTCAGCCCCGGAGCTCGAGCATTCAGCCAGAAAAACGGTCACTCAGGGCAGTGCTGACCTGTGCTGCAAGAAAAAGTAAATTTTCCACCGTCACAGATCTGTTTTCCTGTCTTTGTTCTTTCTTCCCTGGGAACCTCCAACTCTGTTCTTATTTCTCAAGATGGCCTTAGGGGAAGCAGTGTGAGGGCATGGCCTCTGCGTTAACAGAGGCCACCTGCACAGAAGACACCATTGTCCCTAGAGCCCTAGAGACCAGGCCAGAGCCTTCCGGGGGCCCCAGGCCAGTGGCGTGCCACTGAGTGTTTAGCAACCAGCTCTCCAGAGGAAAAAGGGCCTGGTTTTTACCTTGTGCCAATTTCTGTAGTGTAAACACTCCCACCACGGCAGGTTTCAAACCACCCACGTGAACTCAGTTAGCGTGGAGTTGGAAAGAGACACCCGTGATCCATTCCTGCAGGCGGGGGGAGCTGGCATCAGCACACCACGGCAGGCTGTGGGTTTGGAAACTCGAGGACTGCGTGCCGCTTTTGAAAAGAAATCCTTACTTCTCCCAGGTGAGGCCTGCCACCCCAGTTATCAGTGATCTGAGAGGACTCGAGAGCGTGTGTGTGTGTGTGTGTGTGTGTGTGAGAGTGTGTGAGAGAGAGAGAGACAGAGAGCGCCAGAGTCTGACACTGACGTGTGAGGTGGTGGAGGCCTGCAGTGCTGGGAGCTAAGGTGGAGAGATCACCTGCCATGAGGGGCGTCCTCTTCTCCAGGGCCCTGGGCAGGCCTGTCGGACAGGGCTTAGCAACCTCATTTTGTCCGTCATTTCCCGTGGGGATACTGCCCTGACTTCGGAGCCCTGTGGTCAGGGTGGGAGGAGACAGCTGAGCTTTGTTCGTCCATCCATGAGAAGGACCGTGCCCTGTCCATCTCCCATGCCACTCCCCGTGCTCTGTTCATCCGTCCATGAGAAGGACCCTGCCCTGTCCATCTCCGGCACCGCCCCTCTGGCCCTCCACCCCTGGGTCTGCTGGCAGGCAGGGTTTCCAGCCCTGATGTTTTTAGAGTCAGGATTAGCTCACTCTGCCCTCCCTACCAGAGACCCCCAGCTTTTGGAAATCACTTTGGGCTGGAGAGATGAGGTCATGCTACGTGTCTTCAGTTGCAGGAGGATGGATGACAAGGGGCCCCACAGCGAGAGCCCCATCAGGGTCGCTGCCTCCTCCCCATGCCCGTGGTGACCACGGGTCACCCACCCCAGATCCAAGGCTGGCACTGGCTTCCCGGCACGGGCGGGGGTGTTGCCTGTGTTGCCAGGTGCTTGGTGGGTGACGGGTCTGCTCGAGAGTTTATTTCTCTTTTCCTTTCCTCTCCCATTTCTCGAGAAAGGGGGTGTGTGCTTGGGGGTGCTTAGGACTTGATCTGGGGGGTGGACTCCATCCCTCTGTCCAGTAGGCAGTGGGGGGCGGGGTGCCTCCCGGTGAGGCTGCTGCCATCTGGCCAGGAGAAGCGGTCATGTGGTGACACACAGCTGCCCTCCTGCTCATGAAGGTTGTTGGTTTGTTCCCCGAGGCGCCAAGCAGAGGAGGAGAAAGACGCAAGGAAGGCAGACATTGGTTCAATATGGCTCATGGTGAGAGCCCTTGATTGCAAAGGGGCCATGGGAAAAGGTGGCGAGTTTCTGCCATTGTGGGGTGAGCAGGAGAGGGGCAGAGCTTGCGGGGCCCATGACTGTGGAAGGAAGGGTGGTCAGGTAAGGTGGTTCCCAACTCACCACAGGGCGGATGCTGTGAGGACCCAGCTCGGGGTGTTCCACCACCACAGCCGCCCCCTGGTTTCTGGGGTCCCTGCCTCGTGGCCCCCCGCAGCCCCAGACCTAGAGTGGCGTGCCCCTAGTTAGCCGCCCCCTGGTTTCTGGGGTCCCTGCCTCATGGCCCCTGCAGCCCCAGACCTAGAGTGGCCTGCACCTAGTTTTTCCCTGGATTTGGCTTGGTGTTCTGTCCTGCAACCGAAGACGCACTGCAGCAGGTGTCTGGAAAATCTTGAAAGGAAAGGTTTGAAAATCTTGCAGGAAATGTCACGCGGACGAGGTGGACACAGCGCTCGTTCTCCCTCCTGCACATGCGCTGAGCTGCAGGGACGGGCAACACGCTGTGGCGGGTCCTCAGACAGTTCCCGCCTTGGGCTCTGCCTCCATAATTTCCACTTGCCAGAGTGACATAATGACACTGGGGAATCCGGTCATTTTCTCCAAACTTCAAATGAGGCATCTTTATTAGCAGGTGCTAAATTGCCTCTCCAGATGCTGAATAGTAACAATTAGCTCCATTAACATCGCAACAGCTGTAATTTTTGAGGAAATGAAAAACATTAATAACTACTACCAAAAGCTAAAAAACAAAGCCAAACAGAAACACAGCAGCCCCCAAAGGCTTGAAATTACCAATATGGGAGAAGAGCCTGGTAAGCCCAGACAGCCCAGGGGCCTCCCCCTGGAGGGCAGCACCTCCTCCCTGGGGAGAGCCACGGTCAGAGCTGCCTCCTCCCAGGACGACTGTGCTGGGCTTTGGGGCTCGGTGATAGGGATGTACCCAAGGGAGCGAATCGGATAGGGTGCCAGGAAACTCTTCAGAGCGCATGTCCTTACAAGCTGGAGATGAAGCTGAGCAAAGTGTCCACACACACGTGCACCCTCGCACACGCACACACATATGGGCAGCCCCACGCGGCGGCTAACCCCCACAGTGCACGCTCACACTCAGTGTGTGAAGGCACACCTGGGGTCTAGGCCACAGAGGGCTGCCTGGTGTCGTGCAGACAAAAGGTGAGCGTGTTCAGCTGTCCAGGACATCGGCTGCTGACTTGGATGGAAACGTTTCAGAGAGCTGGGAGGATCTGGTGGCCCAAGTGCTTGGGTGAAAAAACAGATGTATTAACCAGGCCAACCTCCCTCTCAGAGACCATGAGTGGAAGTGATTCTTGCCAAACAAAATGTCGTTTCCAAGTAGTGATTTAATTTTCAAAAATTTAAATTAAAGTCAGCTTTACTGAAATAATTTCGATTAAAAATGACAACATTGTAGGTTGTATTTTGCCACAAATTTTAATAAATCGTTAAAATTTTTAGAGTAAAAAGTTTGAACAATGAAAGTATATATGGTTTGGCATTTATGTACTTGATTAAAATATTTGAAAACACATGCAGGTGTGCACCTGTTTGCATGTATGTGTGAGAACATGCACACAGGTGAAGCGGTGACCACACAAACACGTGCACACGCATGCAGCCACCGACTTCCAAACACCCACGGGGACACATACCAGCCTTCAGGCTGGAGGACGGCGGGATCGGGAGTGGGAGACAGCGAGGAATCAGAGAGGTTGGGAGGAGGGGAGGTGTGGGAAGGCCAGGGCCTATGCAGGCCTGTGCGGGGCTTCTGCTGCAGAGCTGGGGTCAGAGCTGGAGCAGGGAGGGTTCGGGTTGTGCAGCTCCAGGCAGCTGTAGGGTGCAGGATGGTGGGGAAGCTGCTGGGGAGTGAGCACGCCCCTCTGCTGAGTCCTTTCAGAGGAGAGGGTGGGTAGGGGAAGGTCCGCTCTCTCTGCTTCCTCTTCTGCCCCTCCTTTGGCTGCTGCAGTGCCCTGTGGCGGGGATGCCCTGGGACGCAGCCTCCCTTCTCTCTGCAAGTCTCTGTGGCTGACCACCTGCCCCTCGTGTGGAACCAGAACCCACCAGGCCACCTTTCTTCCCTCGAACTCATTCTGGACATGGCTCTGGGTGCAGGGTTTGTGCAGGGAACCGACTTCGTTGCGGTGGCCTTCCTTGCATCCTTTCTTTGGGAGAGGCAGACATCCTCCAGAAATAAAGCTCACAGCCCGGGCTTCATGTGGAATCTCCCCGAGAGCATGCTATTCAGAATAGCAGTATCAAGTCGGGGCTAAATGAGTCCACCACTTCCAAATTAGCATTTTTAGGAAAAAGTGTGCCTCATGCCAACTTGCAGATTCCATAAGTTTCCGTTTAATCTTTATACTAAATTTAAAGAGGATTTAATTAGCAATTCATTTCTTTCTCTTTATTTTTGTGTTTCTCTTGAAATGAGATTTGAAATGAATTCTTTTTTCTGTCCCAGGGCACGGTGTTAAGTCCGATTTCCAGCGGTGATAACAGAGGAAGCCTCCCTGATGCACATCTCTGTATGGATGTGTGTGTGGGTAAAACTGCGGCTTTCTTTCCTTAATGAACCAGCAGAGCCCCCTCCACTCCCTACATTGGCCAACGCCCTGCACCCTTCTCAGGCTCCAGCCTGGGGCAGCTGGTCCCTGCCCATCTCACCATTCAGGGTGTTTCCTGATTTGCTGAGGGAAAGGAACGCCTGCTGCCAGCTTGCTCTGTGGTCTTCCTGACCCTCCCTGGCCTCTCCTGGGCTGAAGTGGGCAGGGGCCTTTCTCTGGTATCCTCCGCTTCTCCTGACTGCACCACGTGCAGACACCCTAACCCAGTCTGTGTTTGTTGACTTGGCCAACCAAAGCCGCCCTGGATTTCATCTCCTGCTCAGGCTGTGTGAGCTCACCAGCTGTGCGGGGTGGAGTCTTCACTTCGAGGATTCCCTGCAGGGTCAGTGTGACCCTTCACACAGGCGGGCCTCTGGAGGCAGCTGCCCAGGAGCAGTCTCCCAGTCTGACCTGAGGGTCTTTCACACCCCATGCAGGTGTGTATGCGTGCACGAGTGTGTGCACACGTCAGTGCGTGGGTGCCCTCATGTATTAGTCCACTGCCACACCGCTACAAAGAACTAACTGAGACTGGGTAATTTATGAAGAAAAGAGGTTAAATTGACTCACAGTTTTGCAGGCTTAACAGGAAGCATGGCTAGAAGGCCTCAGGAAACTTACGACCATGGCGGAAGGCGATGGAAAGCAGGCACTTCTTACCTGGCCGAGCAGGAGACAGAAAGAGAGAAAGAGCCAAGGGGGACGTGCCACACATGTTCACACAACCAGATCCACAGAGAACCCACTCACCAGCACGGAAACAGCAAGGGGAACTTCACCCCCATGATCCAATCACCTCCCACCAGGCCCCTTTCCCGACACGTGGTGATTACAATTTGAGATGAGATTTGGGTGGGGACACAGAGCCAAACCATATCACCTCAAATATGCGTGCTCTACATACATATGTGAGGTAATATGGTGTGGTTCTGTGTACTCGTGCATGTGAGTGTGTGCATGTGATGTGTGCATATGTATGTGTGCGTGCACAAGAGTACCTATGTAAATGCACTTGTACGTGTGCATGCACAATGTGCGCATATGTGTGTGGGTGTGTGCACATGTGTACGTGTATGCTTACATATGTGTGCATATATATATGGGTGTATGTCCGTGTGTGCACTGGGACTCTGCTCTGAGGGCAGTTGGTGGTGAGGAAGTCCTACAGCAGCAGGTCAGACCTACACTGAGGTCTCTAAACAGCGCTTTCCTCTTCTTCACATGGCCCCCGGCTGGGCCCACCTTCTGCTCCAGGCAGGTGCCAGGGTGGCTGGTGCAGGGGGGTGGAACTTGGTCTGCAGCTCACTGACGTTCTGTGATTTTCCTCCAGTTTTTCCCTCTGTGTTTCACTGGCGCAAGTTCCCTTTGCTCTGTTTTCGGTTCGCCCGTCTTTCCCTTTGCGTCTCATCTGCTGCTAATCCCTCCAGGGTGGTTTTCATCTCAGAGTTAGGGTTGACGTCGTTGTTTCCTCTAGAAGTTTCCTGGTTGTTTAGTTACTTTTTTTGGTATCTTCCATGCGTTCACATGATCAATCTTTCCTCCAGCTTCTTGAACAAACAGATACGGTAATCCTTTTCTTATCTCTGTCTGATTATGTGTTATTTCGGAATTGATTTCACACCGTTTCTCTCCTCACTGTGGGTCAGGTTTTCCTGCTTCTTTGTATGCTCGGTAATTTTTCGCTGGATGCCAGACGTGGTACATTTTGCCTTGTTGGGTGCTGGATATTTCTGCCGTCCTGTGAATGTTCTTGGGTTTTGTTCCGGGAGACAGTGAAAGTATTGGAAATGGCTTAACCCTTTTAGGTCTTGCTTTGTTAGGTGAGACCAGGGAAACATTTACTGTAGGGTGAATTTGGCCCCACTCCTGAGGCAAAACCCTCTGTGTCCTCAACCCAGTGGCCTGCGAATGACGAGGTCTTCCACCCTGGCCGCCACTGACTCTGCGTGAGTTTCAGGCATGCTTCCCTCTAATCCTTTCAGATGGCTTTTTCCCCAGGGTCGGGCAGTTTCCTCACATGCATTTATGGGAACTCGGCGGAGGCCTGTGGGTCCTTGTGCAGCTCTCTGGAGTTCTGTCTCTGCAGCTCCTCCTCCCCAGGACTCCGGCATGAGAACGCCAGCCCTTTCTGTCTGAACATCAGCCCCCTACTTAGAGGGGGTCTTCAGGCTCTGCTTGAGCCCCTTCCCTGTCCTGCAGCCTGGAGGGCTCTCTTCTTTTGTTTCTTGCCTCAAGGACCTCTGTCCTTTGTTGCCTGATGTCCAATGTCTTAAAAACTATTGTTTCTTTAGTTTTTTTGTTTTTTTTTTTTTTTGGTTTTTAGTTACGTAAGGCAGGAGGGTAAACCTGCTGCAGCCCCTCACTGAAATTTTGGTCAGAAGCAGAATCCTATCTGCAAGTTTAGGCAGTTCAGATTTATCCTGAAGGTCATGGAAACACTGAAGCAAGCATCTCAGTCCCTCAGCTCAAGGCTGTGTGGCTGGGTCCTAATAGAACAAATCTTTCTCCCTAGTGCACACCTGTGGTTTACTGGACATTCCGCCCATGTAGGCAACTGCACAGCTGCGATTCTAAGGGCAATCTTTTACTTGTAGATTGCAGAAGTGGCCATTCGACCATAGACCATGCAATGGAGAGACTGATTAGGAATAACAGAAGGCTGTGTGAAAGACTGAAGGTCTGTGGCCCCCTGAAATTCAAACATTAAAACCTAATCACCAATGTGATGGTATTTGGAGGTGGGACCTTTGGGAGATGCTCAGGTCATGAGGAATCTGCTCACACGAGTGGGACTTGTGTTTTCTATCAGAGGCCCCCAGAGAGCTCCTTTGCCCATTCCACCACGTGGGGCCACAGCGAGAAGGCGCTGTCCCTGAAGCAGGAACCGGGTTTGCAGACAGGAACTGCCAGTGCTTTGATTTGGACTTCTCAGGCCCCAGAACTGTGAGCAATATCTGTCTATTATTTCTAAGCCACCCAGTCTGTAATATTTTGTCACAGGAGCCTGAATGGAGTGACACAACTGGTGCTAGAGGCTTCTGGCTTTCCTTGAATTTATGAAAGGAATAGATAACCACATGAGCTCTAAGACCCCTGCATAGACAGAAGTATAATCCTCCCCTAAAAGTTGGGGGCCTCTGCCTCCCCCAACCTGAGGTGACCTTGACAGGCTGTTGTCCTACTGTCCCATTATTGCTTGGGAATGGCTACAGAAGATGATAGATTTCTTTTCTTTTTTTTTTTTTTTTGAGATGGAGTTTTGCTCCTGTCACCCAGGCTGGAGTGCAGTGGTATGATCTCAGCTCATTGTAACCTCCGCCTCCTAGGTTCAAGTGATTCTCTTGCCTCAGCCTACCGAATAGCTGGGATTACAAGTGCGCACCACCACGCCCGGCTAATTTTTGTATTTTTTAGCAGAGATGGGGTTTTATCATGTTTGCCAGGCTGGTCATGAACTCCTGACCTCAAGTCATCCACCCGACTTGGCCTCCCACAGTGCTGGGATTATAGGCATGAGCCTCCAGGCCCAGCCCAGGTAATATATTTCGAAACTAGAGTGATGGACTTCTCTTCCTCAGAGGTGGAAATGACTGTCCTGACACGGCTGCATTGCACTTGGAGTTCTGGGAGGTAACTCGTATTTTCTTGATTGTTTGCTTGTTAGAACGTAAACCTGACACATAGTAGGTGTTCAAGAATATTTGTTGAATGAATTACTGTTGCTCAAAGCTAGGTTTTTAACGATCTGGTATAGTTTGGCTCTGTGTCCCTACCCAAATCTCATGTAGAATTGGGATTCCCAGTGTTGGAAGTGTGGCCTGGTGGGAAGTGATTGGGTCACAGGGGTGGTTTCTCATGAATTAGCACCATCTCCTTGGTGCTGTTCTCACGAAATGGAGTGAGTTCTCATGAGACTGGCTCTTTCAAAGTGTATGGCACCTCCCTCCTCTCTCTCTCTCTCGTTGCTCCAGCCTTGTGATTGCCTGCCTGCCCCACCTTCACCTCCACCATGAGTGTCAATTTCCTGAGGTCTCCTTGCTATGCTTTCTGTACAGCCTGCAAAGCTGTGAGCCAATTAAACCTCTTTTCTTGATAAATCATCTGGTCTCAAGTATTCATTTACAGCAATATAAGAAGAGACTAATATATGATTGGTTTATGAATAGTTGGTTTTAATGGAGGTGGGTATTAGTGACACTTGCATTTATTACCATTTGCATTTTCGTTTCTGTGATTTTTGGCGGGACTCGGTGTTCTGCTGGTGCACCTGCTAAGAAGTACACGGTTACTCTGGTTGGACACTGAGGTGCATTGATGATTCTTTGCCCTGAAAGATATTTATACCAAGAGATAAGCAGTGAGTTGATGGGCATGAGATCTCTTGGTTTCGTGCTTATGAAAGGCCAACGCTCTTTGTGATTTTTCTACCCAGCTGCTTCCAGATCACATGCATGCTTCGTCAGCTGTGCCCATACTGGCTGCAGGGAGACGTGGCTGAGATCCCTGGCTGTCCTCTCCTGTTTCAGACTTGCTATTCCTTGTACCTTGGTGCTGGGAGTGAGGGTGTGGGGACTCACATATGCATCAGGCTCCTTCTGACAGAAGATGGTCTCCATCAGATGGTCCTGTAGCCCCTACAGGGCGACCTCCTAGGCTGGGCCCGAGACCTTTCAGAAAACAAGACCTATTCTTCATGCATCCAACAATTGAGATCCCGTGTGTTAGGCATGGTTCTTGTGCCGAGGGCCATCCCCCAACACAGGACCTGGAGGCAGAATGGGCTCCTCTTCCAGGCCACAGGGAGGGCTCTGTCCAGGCCCTTGGCTTCTCCAGCAGCCCTCCTCAGGCATGGGGGCTCTGCTCCTCAGCCATCTTTGGATTGAGCAGAACACACTTCCTCCTATCCTGCCTCTTAGATGACATTTCACGCTCTTGAGATTTCAATTTCGGGCCCCTGGTGGCAGGGGCAGTGTGTTTAACAACGACATCCCCATGTCACAGTGTACAAAGCATTTTACCCCCATGATCCATTTAATCTTATAGCAGCTGGTGGAGGAAGCACCTCGTCTCCTTTCACAGGGTGGCAGATGGAAGGCCAGAGACCTTGCTCTTTGCTCACTGTCCCCTGGCCAGGAAGTCTTAGAGTTGGGCCTTAACCCCTTTCCTTGGACTCCAAGACCTAGGTTCTTACTGTGGCATGACAGCTGCCCAGATCTGACGTCCGTCCAGGATGGCTTGCCCTACAGGTTGCTGGAGAGCGCTTTGCATCTGCCGAGTTTCTGAAGGGTGGACCCTTCTGTATCCTGCTGTGAATGTTTCTGGGTCTCAGAGCTCTTGTGGGAATTGGTTCACTTCTTTCAGAGCATGAGGGCCACACCCGTGTTTAGAGCACACCCCTGAAAACACAAGAGCAGCTTCTCTTTCCGAGGGCACACAGCCCAGGGTGCCGCAGGCATCAGCCAAGGGCAAGGAGAGCTAAAGGGGTGTGCTTCATCTCGGTGACCTGCTCTGGAAGGGAAAAGGTGCACTGACAGGCGGGATGTGATGTCACCAACCTTGTTATTGCCCCCCACCCCCACCCCCACCGCGGCCACCCGCCGCTGCCCCTGTGTGACAGGTACGGCAGACACGGTTCCCATCTTACTACTGAGGGGAGGCTCAGACTCACTGACTCCTGACAGTCAAGTCTCCTGGGATCTAAGCCCTGATCCTCCAACCCCAACTCCAACAAGCTGCCTCCCTCCAGTTATCCAGGGAGCTCTGGGCGGATGGGAAGGACTTTCTTGTCAGGGGTCCCTTGTTTCTCTCTCCTGCCGCGTGGCCCTTCTGCAGGACGGTCCTTCCCTCAGGCCTCTCCTCCTCTTCCCTTCCCTCCCACACGTCTCCATAGCAGGTGGATTTCCATGGGGCAGTCCTGAGTGTTGCTGAGCTGCAGGGCCCAGAGCATGTGGACATTGTGGGGCCATGGTTGGGGTTGGTCCCTGCCCTCCTGCCAAGGACCCAACCACCCAGCCAGCCCCATCCAGAGGGTGTGGCTCCTATGAGAGCTGGGACCTCTGGCCACAGCCACTGCCCATGCTCCTACCTGAGGAAGGGATGTGCACTGTCTTCCCTGCTCCGCCAGCCCGGATTCAGACCCCAAGTACCAGATGCGGGGCTGGACACACGGACACAGGTGTGTTTTCACGACTGGATAAGCCGCTGACCTGGTTCTCCCCACTGACAGCACCAGATGCGGGGCTGGACACACGGACACAGGTGTGTTTTCACGACTGGATAAGCCGCTGACCTGGTTCTCCCCACTGACAGCAGCCCAGACCTGTCTGGAGCCTGGGAGGCCCCTGAGGGCCACAGGTTCCAACCCCTCCCCTTCTCTCTGCTCATTCTGCACCGTCCACGCATGCCCCCACCTCTTCCAACACGCCCAGGTCGCACCTGCCTCTTCCCTATGCCTTGCGGAGCCCCCTCCTGGAGACTTTCCCTGCCCTGGTGCCTTGATGTCCCTCTTTGTGCCAATCTGATGGGATACTGCATGTTCGCCGGGTTCTCATCTGCCCTCCCCACTAGAATAAGCTCCAGGGGGTCGGGGCTCTGTCTGCAGGAGCTGGAATTATGCCCTGCATATGGCAGGTACTTATGAGCATTTGTTGAGCGAATGAAAGAATGAAGGGGGTCACTGGGCTGGGGCTTGGGATGCCTTGGTTCTGGGTCCAGCAGGCATGGACAGGCCTGCGGTCGGTGGGTGCCCTTGTTCCGCCCCCTGTCATAACAGCATTTGCAGCCATCATCAGGGCGTGCTTTCTGAGAGAAGGCACACTGGCTCAGCTCACTGGATTCTTCCAGAAACATCATGGGATGACACTACCATCCCCATTTTCTAGGAGGGGAGGGTGGAGCTGGGCTGGGGGGTAGTGAGTGGTAGGGACAGTCTTACCTGCACACCCAGGGAACCAGAAGCCTGCACTGATGCATGGACGGGGCTGCCCAGGTGAAAAGGATTCTGAGCCATGGGATCTTTGTGGCAAGATGCCCTCTGGCCCAGGTGATGGAGGCAGGCGGGAAAGTGGCCATGGGATTGTGGGGTGGGTGGGTGGCATTTTTTTCCCTGGAAAAGCTTGGAGTCTCTGGTGCAGATGCTGGGGAGCCTCAGTGCATCTGCATGGTGCTCGTGAGGCTGAACTGAGGCTGGTCCGGGAACCCGACACTGGCAGGGAGTGTGGCGTGCAGGCTGTGAACTGAGGCGTGTGACCCCATGGATGGGGGAAGGAAGCTGGCCCAGCAGAGGCAGAAATCCAGCCGTAGGAGGCCCCACACAAGCCTTGGCCTCACGGGAGCTGGGGCTACAGTGACCCCCGCCCCCAGGGATGCGCTGAGTTGGACTGAGGTGGCTGGGCCTTTATACCCCTCATTGGCCAGGCGTTGGATTTGGAGGGCCCAGGAGGATGTGCCCTTGGGCGAGGCCACTCTCTGCAGCGGAGGCCACCCCTGCAGTGCCAGTGATTCTACATGCTGTCCCAGAAGGGTGTCTGGTCAGCCCATCCCAGTGTCCACCATCACAGCTGGCAGACAGCCAAGGTCACACCAAGGTGGGTGACAACACAGGTGGGCTGTGTGAACTTCTGATTTGGAACAAGACACCCTCTCCCACCCTGACAGGAACGTTCCCAAAAAATCCCCATGTGGGGGGAGACTCTGCACTGTCCTGAGGTCCCAGAGGGGCTGCCCGCCGACCCTGCCCCACTTCACTTTCACTTTCTTTCCTACTCTGGGGGTTATGGAGACCCAGGCCCATTTGGGAATGAGGGGAGCACTCTGAGACTTGCAGCTCCAGCATCTGCATGGCTGTTCCTCCAGACTCAAGTCCTCGTCCCAGTGCCCCACCTTCGGGGCGGTGCCCATCAGCGTGCCCTGGGGGAACAGGACAGAAACAGAACCATGAACGGTGGGGCTGGCGAGTGTGACCTCTGTCGAGCGGGTTGGCAGCCTGGAAACTCAGTAAGGGTGGGTTCAGCTTTGAGGCAGAGTTGCTTCTTCTCTGGGAAGCCTGTCTTTCTGCACAAGGGCTTCTGCTGGTGGTGCGAGGCCCACACACATCATGGGAGAGCTTCTGCTTTACATAAAATCAGCGGTCTGTAAATGTCAATCGTATCTAAAAATTACCTTCACAGCAGCATCTGGTTCTGGTGAGTAACCAACAACTGGGCACCACGGCCTGGCCAAATTGGCACATAAAATTAGCGATCATGGGGCTAACGGAGTTTAGACAATGACCCTGCCAGTTAACAGAGCAGATTTTCCCCAGGAGGCTGGGGGGGAGAAAGAGAGAGAGAGAGAGAGACAGAGAGAGAGTTGCGTGACATGCAAGGAGAGGGGGTCCCATCCAAGGAGACGGTTGTGCATTGGTGTCTTGGGCCCTAAGGGAAGCGTAAGCCTGACCCCTGTCCCATAGCTGGGCTTGTCTGTGAAGTACAAGCAAACCTCCTGCTTCACAACTGGCCCAGGCCTGGGTCTCATTCCCTGTACCCCAGGTCACCAGGCCCCAGCTCTGTGGGCAGGATGGTGACGTGCCATGACCCAGGCACTTGGGGCAATCACTGCTGATTCCGGAAACCACCAGAGTCTTCTTTGTGGCCTGATGCCTCGGGAGCACACCAACCCAGTCCCACCATCCTGCGGGACACTGCGGGACCAGCACACTAGCTCGGAGGACTAGGGATGCTCAAGACTCCTGTTTCACATTTGGGGCAGCGGGTGGGTGCCTCGAAACTTGAGAAACTGTTACTGCAGCTCTGAAAATGGTTGTGGCTTCATATACATTTCCCGCCATGCCTCTACCTTTGGAACAAAGTGCTTTGGGCTGGACTGGTGAGTCCCAGCTTCCAGCGATTGGAAGTTCTGGGCGAAGTCTCCCGGCAGCCACCCTGGGGAGGCAACCGGGCCCAGAAGTCACCGTCACACCGTCAGCGAAGAGGTGGCCAGTGGAGAGAGCCATTCACCCCAGTTCTTACCCCTGAAACTGCGTCCTTCTCTGAGAGTTTTGGGAATGTAAAGCTATGTGCCATACGCAGGGAGGATGTGGAATGAAAATATGGGTGAACGTCAAAAGCTATCTGTGCACAGAACTCAGGGCCCTGCGGCAGGCCTGGGGCCTGGGGCCGGGGCATGGGGCCTCCTTGTTGGGTAGACCCTTGTCCAACTCACGCAGAGCTTCTTTTGTTTTTCACTCATGGTGAGCGAGTCTCCTCGTGTCGGTGTGGTCCCCAGGAAGGCGACGCCTACTGCTCCATGCTGACCCCTGAACTCCTGCCATGGGGCACTGTCCAGAAGTTTGATGAAGGACTTCAAATGAGGAGTGGGCAGCTCCTCCAGGTGGGGCCTGGACTGTCTGGACCTCGCTGGCTAATGGGCAGCTTCTCTTCCCCGCAGGAGAGGCGGAAACAGAGGGAGATGCTTCTCTGAGCTCGGGGCCAGAGCCTACCAGAAAGGGGTCGGGGGATGTCCCCCTACCTCCACAAAGCTGAGGGGCTGATCCGTTTTAGTAACTGTTCCTGAGTGACCACGGGGAGAGCCAGTGCAGGCACCCCCAGCAGGCACCCCCAGCAGGCGCCCTGAGCTGGAAGGGTGCCCAGAAACTGAGCTGTGTCACGCTGGGCCACGGACACACCCAGCGCATACGCCCTAGGACCCCGCTTCGAAGGCCTGTGGCTGTGTGCGTTCGTGTGTGCTCAGGGGATCTGATAGACTCTCAATTCGTTCTCAGTTCTCCCTTTTGCTAAAGTCCAGACTGCAGCCATGTCCTGTGCTTCCCCAGCCCCGGACAGGAACAGGCAGGCTCTGGGGAGCAGTGCGGGCCGCTGGCAGCTAGGCCTAATGTGCACCGGCTGAACCAGCCTGCTCCCCTCTCCTGGGGCGGCTGCCGGGCTCAAACACAGAAGGCGAAAGTCAGACCGGCTGGCCCGCCGCCAGCTCTGGTGTTCTTTCCGCGCGGTGCCTCTGAAGCCCTGACCACTGTGGGCTCTGTTTGTTTTCTCCTGCCTTCCATTTGCAGCGATCTTGAAAAAGCGTCTCAAGACAGTGTCAGGAGTTTATGTCTTATTGTTCAGCATCTGACATCTTTTAAGGGAATAATCAGGACCCATGTACGCGGGAGGTGGGATCGATCCTGCTCTGCCCCATGCTGCCTGTCTTGCTGTCAGAGGGAAGATGTACGATGGTTTGATTTAAGACGCTGCTTCCTCAAGGGTCCCTGGAGACAGGCATCTCGTCCGTGTTATGCTAAATCTTTAAGAGCTTCTGACTGTAATCTATGCTGTGAGGATTCTCATCAGCCGGGCTCAGGCACTTCATCCCCTTTCAGAAGGGAAGGTGAGAGGCGGGTGGCGGCCCCTTGAATGATCCGGCTTGCATTTACCATGTTGGTCTTGGGGGGTGGCAGAGATGGAAAGGGGGACCACAGTGAAAACACACCTGGGCTCGGGGAGGGGCTCCTCCTTCATTACAGAGGCTCCTGACCTCTCTGGCAGCGCCTGGCGGCCTCGGGTGCTTGGACATGAACCAAGGTCTGGAGTCTGCACCCCGGGCCCATTGCGGTGAGGAGGATCAGCCACCTGGAAGGGCTCGTGAAGGTGCTGGGGCTTCAGGGAGGTTCTGGGCCCCTCTGAGATGATCCGGAAAGAACCGGGGCCTCCTCTGAAGGTGGGAGGGGTTAAGGAAAGAGTCGGGGGCGTGTGTCTGGGGGGCTGGACATCGCATCTGGACATCGCAAATCCCCCTCCTCCCAGCTCCTGATTGTGCCTTGATTCCCAGCAGTTTCTGAAAATGGTGGTGGGCATGCGGGAGAGCCGGCCTGGGTCAGACGTGGAGGCGTTCACGTCCGCTGGGCGGGCCTTCCTGCTTCAAGGCCCAAAGCTTTGGTTACCTGGTCCCATACCTTGGACTTCTGGAGAGAGAACGGAGGCAGGGAGGGGCCAGGAGACCACAGACTCCACCTGGGCTGCTGGAAGGAGCTGCCCCTGGCCCCACCTGACATACTCAGAAGCCCCAACTGTGCTCGAATCCCTACTCACTGCACTTCCGGGTCCCTGCTCCCCAGGCCCCACCTGGACCTCTGCCTGTCCTTGTCTCCTGAAGGCTCCCTCACCTTCCATCTGATGGGCATCTGCACCCGGAGGGCACCGTCTAGCCATGCTCTTGCAGGCTCCTCCCACAGCAGCCATGCCTCCTTCCCCTGCCTGCAGATTTGATCGATGTTTTAATCCCAATCTTTAAGCTACTTCAAATAGTTTTGGGAATAAAGCAGTCGAATTGGCCTCCATTCCAGGGATAACGTGATTTCGCACTCATTAAACACACTTCACCCCCCATTGGATGGGAGGGATTGGTTTGCTTAGTTGGGTGTGAGGCTCTTTGGGCCTGATCTCCTCTGGCTGGGCAGCTGGGAAGGGGTGGCCTAGAGCTGCTCTCTCCTGTGACAGCCACCGGGAACCAGTTGTTCGTGTCTCTCTCCGCTCAGGGCACCTTTACGGGGCATGGGGTTGCCACCGAGGAGCAGAGACCCAGTTCCTCGTGAGCTGTGGACCGTGGAGGGTGGGAGGACCAGCCCAGCGCTCTCCTGACAGTGAAAAGGGCACACGGATGGAGTTGTCCCGGGAGAACCAGCAGCAAGACCAGCCTGTGGGGCCCCGAGGACAGCCCATGGGTCCAGGCCTGGGGAGGGTCTTGGGAGGGTGGGGTAGCCCTGAGAAGTACACATGTGTTTGCTTCAAACGGCCGAAGTGGCCGCCCACCCGCTTGCCCGCCCGCCCGCCCTCTTCTCTTTTCTCAGAGCGTGCAGATTTAACGTTGAGTCCTTTCTTCCCCGCCCAGCCCTCAGCAGGGACGTCCGTCCACAGGGACCCTGCAGGGTGTGTTGCGTTGTCCTGGGAGCCAAGGGCCAGGTGCCGCGCTGTGGCTTGGGTGCAGGGAGGGAACAGTTGCCTGTCCAGTGTAGAGCTGGCGCGAGGTGTGCAAGGCCTGCTGTGTTTGGGCGGCAGCAGTTACAGAATGAGGCTGGGCCCAGTGCACTCAGGCCTGGCGCCCCAGATGTGGTTGTCCCTGCATCTTGGGACCCATTCCCTCTCTTCCTGTGACAGGCCCCTGTGGTTCCAGAATCCGCCACCTCCCTACAGCATTTCCCCTCCCCACCTGTCTCTTGGCTCCTGGTCACTGCTGCCTCCAGGCCCGTAAAGTTGCCACATGTCACACGTTCCTGGGATCACGTTGATGTCGCCTTCCTTCCTAAGTCAGACGCAAATCCCATGCCTGGCACGTGGGGCAGATGAAGAGGCTGTTTGGGCCAAGAGGGTCTGGGTCTGAGAGGTGGGGGTGCATGCCTACCGCACAGATGAGCAGTAAGGAGTGACTCCCATGCCCTCTGGCTCAGGGTCCCCAGTGATTAGAAGACATGGGGGCAAGAATGGGTGACCCTAGAACATTTCTGAGTTGACCAAAGCGTGCTGTCTTGGGGGTTCTCCTGTAACATTTTTGTGTCCACTGAAGTTTTCAGAGGGAAACGCTGGCTCACACTCCTGCTTCGGGAGTTGAAATTCTAGTCTGCCCATGAGAGCCGCCTCAAAGTAAAGCCAGTGGGTTGATCGCTCTCAAAAGTCACAACTGGGATGGGTAGGAATAAATACTGGGCCCCTGCACCACCTCAAACCAGGATACACCATGGTTGGATAATCTTTGCTCCTTTCTGTGGCTGTGTAGAGAGTACATGTCCCTGGACAGCTGAGAAACAGGGCTGGGGCCAGCGAGGGCTCCTAGGAGCATGTGATCATGGGAGGGGCAGTTCACAAAGGGCTGTGTGCGATTTCCCCACTGCAGGACTTCTCAGTGCCTCTGAAGGGCCAACGTACACAACTGCTCTTGCAGAAGAGCTGGAGCTTGCAGATTTCATGTAGCAGTTTTGCTGTGAAAACTTTTGTCAAGAGGCAATTTGTGGGCTAGTGCTCCGTGGAACCCAGTTTGGCAAAGGCTTCCCTACAGCCCAGTCAGCACACAGCTGCTGCAGACAGAGCTGAAGTTCCAAATGGGACAAAGGGTGTGATAAGGAGCCTGGCATCCAGCTGCCTTGGGCTATAACACCAAACCTTGCTTGTCTCGGGGGCCTGTGAGGTCTACCCCTTCTCCAGCCTGTGTCTCACTTGCTGCAGTGGCCTCACTGGCTGGTCTTCCAGCTCCTCGAGGCCCCTCCCGGCCATGAGCCGATGTACAGCAGCTTCCTGCCTTCCCAGGCCGAGCCCAGTCACCCTAATGTCCTCTGTTACACCTCCTTCCCTGATGCACGCTCATGAAGGCCAGGCCCCAGTGCAGCCCCCATCACGGCCCACACAGGCTCACTGATGGCTGCGTGATGCACTGTCTGCTCCGTGTCTGTCTACCGCACCAACCTGTCAGCTCCTGGAGGGCAGGAACCGCATCCCTTGCCTCCCTGGCACTGCCTGGGATCTGGGAGAAACCCACAAACATTTGTGAGACACGTGAATGAGTGCCACTGCCTTTGGATGGTGACATGTGATACGTGACTTGTCACCATTGGCCATATGTCAGCGTGGGGGCCCACGAGGGGGTGCATCGCATGGCCCACAGCATTGCTGACCACGGACCCAGCCAGCTGGAACCCGCCAGGGCCACGAGGGTGTGGTGGGGAGGGGTAGGACCAGCGGGCCTGGGGGCCACCTTCTCGAATTTGTCTGCTGCTGTGGGCAGTTGACTTCAGTGGATCGCTGTGGAATGGCCCAGACAACACGTAATTCTGTTGTGCTGATTTAAACTGTGCAGGGGCGGGAATGGAAAATCCAGGGGTGATGGGGTCAGCTGACAGGGTCTCTTGAGGGCTGACCCTCCATCTCACCACCGCCCCAACTGGTGGGTGCAGACACTGAGTCCCGGGGTGCAGGGATCAGAGGAGCTGCCCGAGGTCACAGAGCAGGCAGCAGGGATGCCGTGGACGTGGTGGTGGTGGGGGCGGGTGTTTCAGCCCTGTCTGCCTGACCCCAAACCATTCTTCTCCTTTTCCAGAAGCAGAATGAGGCTGGACCTGTGTTAGGGGCACGGAGGCCCGCGTGGAATAAGGCGGCCCTGCGAATAACCCCCTGCCCACTCCCAGCCCTGATTGCGTCATTCCTCTGACTCAGTCCGGGGTTTACAGCCCAGAGAGAATTAGCTGGTGTCTCCTCCAGCCACGTGCAATTAATTTCTGCTTAAATTAGCAAGGCTGTTTACTGAGACCTGTAGAATGTCCAAAAATCTTTTTATAGCTGAGAAAGTTTAATATTTTGTAAAATCATGTGATCACAGGGTTTCAAAGTTATTTCATGAAAAGTATGAGTCACAAACTCCGAGCTTGTTAAATTGGAAAATTCTAAACCTGGTAAGACACTTCTGTATCTTTTAAGTGTGAGAAACCAGCAACCTACCCCCCACCTCACCCCCCTAATTACTTGGTTTCATTGAAACTGAAGTGGTTCAAATGGAAATTCAGACGTTCAAATTCTGCCCAGATCTAGGTATAATTTGTCTTTCTTTCTTTCTTTTTAAATTTATTTATTTTTGAGACAGGATCTCACTCTGTTGCCCAGGCTTGAGTGCAGTGGCATGAACATGGCTCACTGTAGCCTCAACCTCCTGGGCTCAAGCGATCCTCCTACCTCAGCCTCCCATGTAGCTGGGACCACAGATGCATGTCACCACACCTGTCTAATTTTTAAATTTTGTAGAGACAGGGTCTTGTCATGTTGCCCGGGCTGGTCTTCAATTCCTGGGATCAAGCAATCCTCCCGTCTCAGCTTCCCAAAATCTGGAGTTACAGGCATGAGCCACGGTGCCCAGCATTATTTTTTAATGGTATGTAACATATGTAGAGTGACGTGCACAGATATGAAAGGTGTAACCTGATGAAATATTACAAAGGTTATCACCTTTTCTAAAAACTACAAGCACCACCGAGATCAACATACAGAACATTTCCTGTATCACCCGAGATTTCTTGTGTCCCTTCCAAGACAATATCTCTCCCGTCAACCTTCACTTGTAGTGTATGAGCTTTGCTTCTTCTAGGACTTCATATAAATGGAATCACATGCCATGCAGTCTTTTAGGTCTGGCTTTATTTATTTATTTATTTATTTATTATTTTGTCTCGCTCTGTCGCCCAGGCTGGAGTGCAGTGGTGTGATCTCGGCTCACTGAAACCTCTGCCTCCCGGGTTCAAGCGATTCTCCTGCCTCAGTCTCCCAAGTAGCTGGGATTATAGGTGCCCGCCACCAAGCCTGGCTAATTTTTACATTTTTAGTAGAGATGAGGTTTCACCATATTGGCCAGGATGGTCTCAAACTCCTGACCTCAGGTGATCCACCTGCCTCGGCCTCCCAAAGTGCTGGGATTCCAGGTGTGAGCCACCGCGCCCAGCTGGTCTGGCATCTTTTGTTAGACTTCATGTCTATGGGATTTGTCCTTGTTGTTACCTGTGGCAGTGATTTTTTTCTCTTTCATCTTTATGCCTGACACTGTATAAAGATATTATAGTTATTTTGTACATTTTCTTGTCGACGGCCATCTGAATTGTTCCTGATTTGAGGCTGTGATGAGTAACTCTGCTATGGACGTGCTGGTCCATGTCATGGGTACGCGATGTTTCCCCGTGTTTATTACACAAAGTCTTCCAAAGCGATCTTACCAGTTGCTGTCCCCACCAGCAATGCATGAATGCCGCCATTCCTGCCTGTCCTCACCAATACTGCGCATTCAGTGATTTTAAAACTTTAGCCAGATTGACGGATGTGTGAGAAGGAGGTGGCAATTTGAATTTACCTCTAAGTAATGATGCTGAGCGTCTTTTTGTATGCTTTTTTCACTTTAATTTTAGGTTTGGGGGTACATGTGAAGGTTTGCTGTGTAGGTAAACTCATGTCATGGGCGTTTAATTGTCCAGATTACTTCATCAGCCAGTGTTCGTTCTAGTGCCCAGTACTTCTATTTCGTGCTCCTCTCCCTCCTCTCAGGTGGAACTTTTCTAACCTGGTGGGGATGAGAAGGGCAGTTCAAACACTGTTGGTTACCAGAAATGCTGGATCCAGAAAGAAGGAGAAAAACCTGTCCTCTTGGACCCTGGGAGCAAATACAGAGGGGGCCCTTCAAACTCTGCCCGTGACTGGTGGGAAGAGCCCTGGACTAGAGGTCAGAAGGCTCCAGTAGCCCGGGGGGCCCCCCGGCAACTTTCTGAGCTGTAGTTTCTTCCCGGGTAGGAGGAGAAGAGGCGTGCCCATCTGCCCCAGAGCTGCGGAGATCCAGGTGCACGTGGACCTTTCCCGGAAGGATGGTTCTGGATGACGATAGCTGTGGGTGCCCCCACTCATGAGCCGAGGGACACTGGGCACTCTGCTCAGCCTCTAGCCTCAGCCTGCTCATCTGTCAGAGGGGGCGAGATGACCCATTTCGGGGTGCCTGGAAGATTCACTGAAATAACCCACCGGAAGTGGTCAGAGGAGAGAGGGATGAGGCACTTGCACAGGGGCGTCGTGTCTGCACCGTGCGGCTGTGAGCTCTCTCCGCACACCGCGTCTTTCTCCTTTTCTCCCGCATGTGCATGTGCATGTGAATTCGTGAGAGTCCCAGTCTGAGTGGGAGAGGCCGGGGATGAGATCATTTGGTACAAGGGGCTTGTCCTTGAGGCAGGAGGAGAAGCAGCTGGGGCTCAGTCAAGGCATCGGTGCTGGAAAGGGCTCCAGGTGTGACGGTTCACCCTCAGCCTCTCCAGTGCTGGAAAGGGCTCCAGGTGTGACGGTTCACCCTCAGCCTCTCCAGTGTCGGAAAGGGCTCCAGGTGTGACGGTTCACCCTCAGCCTCTCCAGTGCCGGAAAGGGCTCCAGGTGTGACCCTTCACCCTCAGCCTCTCCAGGACAGGGTCTGTGGGAGGATTGCACAAGGAGATGGGCCGGGTCAGTAACACCCACCATGAGGCACTCAGCCTCCTGGAATCGGGGGCCAGAGACACAAAAAGCAGCAGCATTTAGGTGGCACCTGCTCCCCACTCCCTGGTGCCCACGGGCGCTTCCAAAAAATGAGCCTGCCGTGGAGCGCGGGGTCTGGCATCCACCCGTCCCTCGGCCCCAGGTTCCTCCTCTTTGGGTTCAAGCCAGAGGCACAGGCTAGTGCCCACAGGACTGGGTCAGGATTGGGCTTGACCAGCTCTGGCAGCCCTGCCTCAGTGGCCACCAGCCAAGGTGACCTCTCTCCTTCCTTGTGGTGACTGTATCCATCCGAGGGGCCTCATTGTCCCTCCCCGACACCAGCTTGGACCAGGGCCCCCAAGCTCTTTGGAGTTCATCCCCCAACTCCAAAGGTCAGAAGGCAAACTGCGTCACTGTTTCCTGTCCCTGCCCCTCCCTGTACTCACATCCTGTGCTACGTGGGCCACTCAGGGACCCCAGGAGGCAGACACCAAGACAGGAGGATATGGGGTGGGGTCATGAAGGTGCTGTGTGTCCTGGGGCTGCTGGAAGGAACCCGCACACTGGGCAGCTTCAGGCCACTGAGATTCGCTCTCTCCCAGGCTGGAGGCCCTGGTCCCCTGGTGCACCATCAGGAGGGCATGCCATCATGAGGGTGTAGTGTCAGGAGGGTGCGCCATCCCTTTTCTCCCCATCCAGCCCAGCTTGTGGAGATGCTCAGGTGTGGTCAGGTACCCTGTGGGACCCTGACTGCCCAAATCAGGTCAGGCTCCGTAGGAGCTCAGTCGGTTTCCCTGCTGGTGCAGGCAACGTGGGAAGAGACAGTTTCCTCCCAGAGTCCTGGCCTCTGCTTCCAGCCCCATGAGGGGCAACGCTGGGCAATGCCGTACACATGGCCTCGCTTAGCGGGGTGCATCACATCTGGTGACTGCCGCCATCATGCACAGGGCTTATGACTGCCAGGTCTTGCATGCCTCACCCCATGAAGGGCTGAGCTCATGGGATGCTTGCTCAGGGAACCCCCCAAAGATGTCTGAGGAATGGGATGTGGGTCTGAGGGGGCCAGCCTGGACTGTGCAGGTCTGTGCAGGCAGGACCGGCAGACTTCACATCCAACGTGAGTGCTTTGGGGTGTGCAGGCAGCTAAGAGCCTTCCTGAAGCTCCCGGGTGGTTAAGAGAGATTGCCGTGGGAACTGGAGCCCTTGGCCCGGTTGTCTCCCTTTAGCTGGAAAACAGCGTGGTCCCCATTAAAATGGAGATGGTGCATTTCACAGCCAGGGCCTTTGGGAGGCCACAGCCATAGAAAGTAGCCCTGTGGGTCTCATTCCAAATCCTTTCTTGTGGCATCTTTCTGTGAAGTAAAAAGAAGTCACTGGGGAGCGTTTTCCCTCCTTCTCACCATTTTCAATTCAGACTGGATTCTAAGGGACACAGATGGGTGGGCCAGAAGAGCCAGGTGGCTTCCTGGTGGCCCGGCCAGATCTGTGCTACCTGCCTCTCCTGCCTTCTTATGGAGGTCATTGCATTCCTGAGGAGGGCGGTGGCACCTGTCACCTGCAGAGATGCCCCCTCCTCCCTCCCACACCCTCACTTCCTCCCACCTTCCCAAATCCAGCCCGAGTCGGCATCTCCTAGAAACTGCTCAGAAGAATGAGAGATGGGTGCTGTTGGGAATTAGATAGTGACCGCAATGTATATCTGCACCCAAAGCCTCATAACGACCTTAGACCCCAAGGTCTTTCTTGGAAATAGGTTCTTTACAGATATAATTAGTTAAGGATCTTGAGAGGAGATCATCTTCGGGTTAGGTGGGTCCTAAATTCAATGCCTGCTGCCCTCGTAAGAAGAGGAGAGCAGGCAGAGACACAGGGGAGGAGCGCCCTGTGCAGAGGCGGAGATGGACCTGATGCAGCCACACGCCGAGGAACGCCTGGAGCCGCCAGAAGCTGGAAGAGGCAGAAGAACCCTCCGCAGAGCCTCAGGAAGGAGCCTGCATTTTGCACGTCACCTTCAGAGTTGTGAGAGAAGACATGTCTGTGTTTTAAGCCCCCACCCTCTGTTAGTGATCATTGTTATGGCAACCAGGACCCTGACGCAGTTGGGGTCCAGGAGTGAGGCAGACGGGCATTGCTGCTTAAATGTGGGTGCACCCGGCAGAGTGCTCCCGGCCGTGGGGTGAAGAGGGTGCACCCAGCAGAGTGCTCCCGGCCGTGGGGTGAAGAGGCTGGCATTGCAGAGCAGAAAGGCTCACAGGGGAGCCCTGACTGGGACACCAACTGGACTTGGAAATAAACACAAAAGAGAGGAGTGAAAGACGACATTGAGGCTAAAAAGGAGGATCAAGGATGGGAAAATCCACGGTGGAGGTACTCCAAAAGTGTAATCCGAGGGGAAAGTGGAGGAGGAGGAGGTGTCAGCTGGGGGCAGAGAATGAGGGCAGTGTGGAGCTCAGCCACGCTCTTCAGCACACAGCAGTGTAGCATCCTGCCTGAGGGTAGGATTGGTGGATCCGTTGCTCGATGCTGGGTTCCGTTGCTCGATGCTGTGTGACTTCAAACAAATCACCCAACCTCTCTGTGCCGCATGTGTATCATCTGTGAAAAGGGACAATAGCTGTTTTTTTATGCTGCTTGTGAGGAGTAAATAAAAGGACAGCTGGTAAGGAGCTTAGAACAGTTCCTGGCAGATGGAAAGTATCCAAAGATTTCATCTGTTAATATTAAGAGAACAGAAACAAAAGTCAAAGACATAATCAAAGAAAATTCCCCAGGCTGCAGAAAGGCAGTGCAGGCAGAGTTGGTCAGTGCACCACTGGGCGGGGGGAAAAAACCCCGGCATGTGTGGAATGACAAAGTGTAAAAACAAATGTGTGTATGTGTGCACTGCACAACACCACAGAACTACTATAAGCCAAGTTCTATGCATTACTGACTTGGAGTGACCACGTGATGTGCTGTTAATGGAATGAAACAAGTTGTGGGGAAAACAGCACAATCCTGTTTATAAACATCTTGGTGATGCTCATGTCTCCTGCTGGACAGGTGTTGGGAGGCTCCCTGCAGGTGTTCCCTGTGAAGGGGTGAGTAAGGCATGGAGCCACTGTGAACAGGTGTCTCTGGCCCTGCAGCACCTTATGGCTCAGAATCGCCTCATTGGATACATAGAAGGTGGCAGGTCAGGTGCTTGTCCCCTACTTACCTACAGAGGAGACTGAGTCCCTTCAAGTCAGTGCTGGCTGGGAGGTGGGCAGGGGCTCCAGGTCCCTTCTCTGCCCCCTGCACACTGTGCCTTGCACCTGATTCTTTCCTTAAGCTCCTGAGGAGACCCAGAGTTCCTGGGTGCAGCTTTGGGGTATCTGGGGCTCAGGGCTGTCCTTGTAACCAGGCAACACTGACAACTTTTAAACTGGTTTGATTACCCAGAAAAAAACCAAATGCCCCATCTGATTCCATCTCTCCCATCTTTGGCAGGAAGCATCTGCCGTTGCCAGGCAACAGCTGGGTGCTGCACGTCAAAGGCCAGAGACAGCCTGGCTTTTTGCACCCTGTACGCAAGCCCGAGCCGCTAGCTTGTATGACTGCGTGTGGCCGAGGCCCTGGCCCTGTGCCCCTGGGTGAGGCTGCGGTCGTGATAACATCTCTCTCCCCAAGCTGTGAAGTCCCAACTCCCGGCCTCACTGCAGCTCTTCCATCAGAGGTCCCTAGAGGAAGTGTGTTCCCTGAAGTATGCATTTCCTGCTGACCTTTCCAACCCGCTGTGGCTTCTTCTTGCATTTTAGGCAGTGCTGTGACTTGCTGGTTGGAGGAAGCTTGAGTCAGGGGTCAGAGGGACCTCTGGGGATTACCCTGTCCAAAGCCTCCCACCAAAGCCTTTCACAGCATCTTCTTTTTACTTAGCACCAGAACCTCGTGTATGTGCGTGTGTGCGTGTGTGTGTGTATGTGTGTGCACGTGCATGCCTCTTCCCCAGATGAGAGCCTGTGCAGAAGAACCCTGGCATATAAAGCAGATCAGGGAGGGACTGGGCTGGCAACTCAGAGAGGGGCTCCCAGGGCTTCACCCACCTAGGCCCGCAGCTCCCTCCTCTCTCCCTGCCCTGGAGACACCTCTGGGAGGCTACTTGGGAATCCCTTGTCTAGTTCCATTGTCTGGTTTCACAGATGGGGAAACTGGGCCCAGACAGGAAAGTGCAATGCACTCAAGCTTGAGGTGAAGCTGGGTGGCCCAGGTGTCCAGGTGTGTCCTGGTGGGTGGGGTGGCATGGGGTTCTTTCTGTGGAACAAGAGCTGGCCCTGCCAGGAAGAACTCTTCCCCAGGACAGGCCTCCTTCCAGGAGGGAGTCATGGCATGACTGTGTGTGGAGAGCAGTGCTCCTTTTTCTCTTCGGTCTCGAGCACAGGGGAGACCCCAGGAAAAGTGGTCTGGCATGAATCCAGGGATCAGGAGCAGAGAGTGCGTGCTGGCTGAGCAGCCTTCCATCTGTGGAGGAGTGACAATTTCCCTCACTCTGCTTCTTCATCTCAGGGTCAGGCCTGGGTGCCTCGGGATCTGGAAGCTGGCACTGTGTTCTGGCCCCAGTGCCTTAGCACATGCTGTGCGCAGCCTGGAGCATTCTTCCCCTGTCCCACCTGGGATGCTCACCTGCATCTTTCCCGCCCTGGCTCAATTCTCCCTGCTCTGCAAAATGTTGGCCAAGTCTCCCCACACCTTCCCAGGCTTCCCCGGGCAGCACTAGGTCACATCATGTGCTGCGATGTGATCTCACCTCCCCAGCACTTCTTGAACCATCTACTGCCTTACGTTAAGTCTTTGTGTACCTAGGAGTCGCTCGAAGAATCTGAGGTGCAGAAGAATTGATTATTGCTTCTACGTACTATAGATCATTTTTAAACACTGAAAATGGTTTTGTGGGAGACCTGGGTGGGGCCAGGCAAGGCATGTGAGGTGGTCTACATCCTCAGCAGCTTCAGGACCCAGGCAAGTCCCTGCCTCTTGCCCAGATACCGAACGATCATGAATGTGGGATTGCAGGAACCCTGGGTGTGAGCTTTGAGGAGCCTGACAAAGAGGAGGACGCTAGAACAGTCTTTGCTCTGGTCCTGCTTGCTCCTGCTCTCTCTGCCCTCAGGGAGTTGCTGTCAGCTCCCTGAATTAGCCATGAGTTCTCTCCTCCCAGCCTCTGCACACAGCTTCTCTCTCTCTAAAATACATCCTTTTCTTCCCCCACAATCCAGCCCAATCCCACTCATCTTTCAGTGTCTGACCGAGTCATTGCTTCTTCCAGGAAACTGTCCCTGAGCCCCTCTGGGTGCACCCTACCCCTTCCCTGTGTGTGGTGCCATAAACCTGGTGTACTGTGGGTGCTGCGGGGCTGTGTCTCTGCTGCCCTCTGTGTGCAGAGTCCACTGGGTGAAGCTCTTCGTGGTTTCTAGCTCACCTCTGGGGAGGTTCACAGTCATGATGGAAGGAATTAGTCAATTGGTTCACTGCCTCATTCTTCCATTTAAGCAGGTGGCCAGTCAGTGACCTGGGCAGCAGTCCCTGAGCTGCTCAGCTCAGGGTGGAGAAGCAGCCTGGGGAGCAGAACCAAGAGGCGGGCTTGGGTCTGCAGTCAGCTGCCTGGGTTCGAATCCCACACCTGCTCTTGTTAGCCAGGTGATCCCAGGGAAGTCACTTCACACCTCTGACCTCAGTTTCCCCAAACGTGAAATGTAGTTGCTTCATAGAATTGCTATGGGCATGACAAGTGTTAATCAAAAGTGTAATTTTAGAACTGAACCAAACTCAGTAACATGGAAGTATTAGCTATGATTAATTCGATTGTTTTCTAAAATGATTACAACGTGTGGTACAGAAAGGTCAACTGATTTTCCCAGAGTCACAATCAAAAGATGTGTTTTTATTCATGTGATGGTTTTAAAACTGTCTCAAACTTCTTTGAAACTTCTACTATGGAGAAGTGGGGTCCAAATTCCCTCCCATTGAGTGTGGGCCCTGTGACTGCTTGATAAATAAAACATGGTGGGTGCTGTGGCAGCCTGGCCCAGACTGTAGAAACAGCAGCTTCCGTTTCCTGTCTCTGGGGGCCCTTGCTCTGGAACCCAGCTGCCATGTTGGAAGGGAGCCCAAGCAGCCCATGCAGAGCTTCCGAGTGGAGCGGAAATGAGGCCCCAGCCCTCAGCTCTGGCTGGTGCAGCTGTACCTGCTGGCCTGCCCCGTGCCTGGGCTGCTTTGGAAGGAGTCCTGCAGTCTCCAGTCAAGCCACTCATCTGATGCTGTGTGGAACAGGCGTGTCTGCACCTGCCGAGCATCTACACAGCATCTACATGATAAACAAAAGAGATGCTGTGGCTGTCAAGCCTTTGGCTTCCAGGCTGGCTGTTACATGGCAGTAGTTACCAGAGCACAGCTGCCTTACACATCACATGAGAATCATTCTGAATCCCAAATAGACAAATTAAGTCTCAGAGCCTCTCCCCCTTCCTCTTATTTGCCAGCCGTGCTCACCCCTAAACCATTCTTCCCCTGTGGACCCATGCTGTGGTGCCCGATGACAGCCCTTCGCCCACCTCTGGTCTCACCTGGAGCCGTGTGCAGGTTTGTGCACCATGAGGCCCCTTTTCTGTCCCATGTTAGGATCCACCCTGGGCTGCATCAGCACCGTGGGTCAGAAAGGAGCCCCGGGGTTGGGGCTGTGACATCAGGCCTGCCCTCCACCAAGGGCAGCAAGCAGGCGGGCTTCTCTTCCTGACCCCACAGGCCAGCATGAGACCCGGGAAATAGCAGGTGCTCTATAAATATGTGGCCAGATGGACTGAATGACTGACTGAATGGAAACCTCCAGATTGGCGAGACCTCTCACCTGGGTCTTATTCCACCAAAAGCCCTGGCCCTGCCTGAAGTGACCACACAGCTCCTGACCCGGAGCTGAGGCCCAAGGCCAACAGGTCAGAGGAAGTGGAAGTGGGGATTCTCAGGCAGGGAGGAGGGTGGCTTCTCCCCTAGCTTGCCCGGAGTGACCCTCTCACGCTGCCCCTACCCTGACTGGCCACCAGGCCGCAGCTCCCCTTCCTGCCTCCCCTCCCAACAAGCCCTTCCCCTGCATCTCTAGGTCAGAACTTCTTGGCCTCATATGGAATCTTGTCCCTGAGGGTCTCCTAAATGGCCCTGGTGGCCTGGGGAAGCCCCTCCTGTCCACTCCCCATGCTGCTGAGACCCACCTTCTGTCCACAACTCGGAGCCTCCCGTGCTTGCCTCTTTACCTCCTTACCCGCTCTGCCTCCCTCCCCAGGGGTGTCCACACCCCCGTCCTTCCACGCTCTGTACTCTCTCACGCCAGTGGTTTGCATATGCTGTCCTTCTGCCTGCAACACTTTTCCCTGCCCCAACCTGGAAAATGCCTATTTATCCAGCAAGAGCGACTCAGGCATCCCCTTCAGAACTCTCTAAACAGGTGAGGCTCTGCAGGAACACCCATAGCCCCTCGTGCAGTCATTCATTCATTCAACAAACACCTACCAAGCACTACTGAGTGCCAAGCTGTGCCTTAGGCCCTGGAGAGTTGGGGGCTGGACAAAGCCTGCCCTCTTGTAGCTATTAACAGCAAACCACCCTGCCCAGCTGTGTTGGGTGCCTTTCCACACACCGCCTTTCCTGGATCGTCGGCCCCTTCCATCTCCAGGACCTTTCCTCCTCAGACTGAGAGGTACTTGGGCAAGGCCCTTCCTGATCCCCTCACCAAGGCCACAGCTTGGGGCTGCCTTTTGAAAGGCAGATGTTCAGATTCTGCCTGGGGAGCCTGTGGTCTGGGCTGAGCCCCTGGGACTCTGGTGCAGGTGGTGGGAGAGGGAGAGGGGGTGGGAATCTGGAGAAGCCCCTCCTGGGCACTGTGGTCCCTGCCCTGTTCCAGCAAGCTGGGCACTCCAGGACCCTGCACGGGATCTTGGTTCCCCTGTCCACCCTCCGCCCAGCTCAACAGACTCTGCCTCCAAGTGTGCGGGACCCCACCTCTTGCATTCTCCTTAGACCTGAGCCCCTGTCCCTCCCGGTCCACCTTGTGTGTTCTCCTTAGACCTGAGCCCCTGTCCCTCCCAGTAGGTGCCCCTGTGTGTTGGTTGCAGGAATGGAGGATGCATGAGGTTAGAGAGGTTTTCAGAACATGTAGCCTTCTGTGATGACACTAACTTGATTTCTGTCTTTCACTACCAGGTTGCCCCAGGCTTTTCCTGCCTCTAGTCTTCCCTTTTGGAAAGAATCCTCAAAAGTACATGTGTTAAAGCCTTCTCAAAGCTCCCACATGATCTTGAGCATCAGGTGAACATGAATGGTGGTCAGATCCACAATGAAACTGGTCTGCCTCCTCCATGGAACCCCTGCCTCTGCAAAGAAGCCAGAGCCCACCTGCCTCCACAATGGAGCCTGCCTGCCTGCACCATGGAGACTGCCTGCCTGCACCATGGACCCCACCTGCAAGACTCGGCTTCTGACCTCTCTCCTCTTGACCCTAGGCTCTGGACTTGGGGGACACCCTGAGCCTGCTAACATCAGGGTACAGGGACAAATCTCAGTGGACATGACCAGGAGGTTTCTATTGAGAAAGAAATGTGGAGATGGGCGAGGTCAGCTTATCTTTGCAGAAGGCTGTATGGGACCATCAAACCCTCCTCGAAGGTCTCAAATTCCAGGTGTTAGTTGTGGCACCCCACAGCTGAGCTGGGATGGCATTGATGCCCCACCAGGCTGCAGCAGCAAAGGAAGGGGCATTGCCACTGCTTCACGCTCGGCTGACCTGGCTCTGCTTACCTGGCCTCTTGCTTGTGTTTTTATTTTTCCTTTTTTTTTTTAGTTTTAATTTTAATTTTTTTTGTTTTTGTTTTTGAGATGGAGTCTTGCTCTGTGGCCCAAGCTGGAGCGAGGTGGCACGATCTTGGCTCACTGCAACCTCCGCCTTCCAGGTTTAAGCAATTCTCCTGCCTCAGCCTCCCAAATACAAGCGTGAGCCATCACACTCAGCTAACTTTTGTATTTTTAATAGAGATGAGGTTTCACTGCATTGGCCAGGCTGGTCTCAAACTCCTGACCTCAGGTGATCTGCCTGCCTCAGCCTCCCAAAGTGCTGGGATCACAGGTGTGTGAGCCAGTGCGCCTGGCCCCCTTGCTTGTTTTGAATGGTGTAGTCTTGTGTGTTCTCTCGTTCAGAGTGGGAAATCAGACAGTGGGTCAGAGATGAAGAAGGAGTAGGCACTGGAAGGACCAAAGGAGAATTATTTGAGGCAAAGCCCCAAGTGATGACATCATCATCATCACCACCGTTATTATCACTACACCTACCGAGGGTGTTCTGTGTGCCAGATGTTATTTTAATTGCATAATGCACCATCTCCTCTAATCTAACAGCACCTAAGGTGGCAAGTTTTGTGATCATGCCCATTCTGCAGATGTGGGAACCAACACTCAGACAGTCAGGTGACTTGTGCAGGATTGTACAGATGATGAGGGGTGGAGTCAGAATTTGAAACTAGGCAGGATGATTCTGGAGCCTGTGGTCTGCCACGCTAGGGCAGATGAGTGGCATTTTCCAGAGCAATCAGGAATCCGTGGCACAGGTGCAGAGCAGGGTGGCACGGCAGAGGCATATTGCAGGCCTGGCTGCTGGCTCAGAGCAGGAGGAGCTCACAGAGCAGCCCTCGCTGCCCGTGGTAAGCAACTGGTGCCAGGTCACCCAGCGGCAGTGGCAGTGCCTTGTTAGTGTCTGGGCCTACTGAGCTCCACAGAAGTCTGATGCAGAGAGACCGCCTGTCCCCAATCAACTCCCACTGCCCAATCTCTGATTTGCTCAGAAACTTGCAGAGTCAGCAGCCATCAGCCACCAAGTTGTAATTAACTCTTCCTGGAGACATGAAAAACTCAAACTCTTCCAAATGGTTACCGTTTCCTTGTTGGCTTTTAGTTCCAGTGTAAACAGCCCTTCCAGAGCCTTCCAAGTCTTGGAAACCCTGGAGAGAAGCTACAGGGATCTTTGGGGGAGCAGAGGGTTCCTTCGTGATGATCCTCCACTGCCTCAGGTTATCAAACAAATCCCCGTTCTCAGACCAGGTTATTTTCACGTGCCGGCTCCTGTAGCCTGGGTAGGGAGACCCCCAGGCACACTTTGGGGGGTCTTCCTGAAGGGTCTAGAGGGAGGACCTCTCATTCAGCAGAAGTGAGCCCAGGCCCTGCAGCCTCTCCCTGAGAACTTGGCAAGGTCCACACGGGCTGGGTGGTGGGGAGGCTGGAATTCTCTCCAAGGTCACCCAGATTTCTTTGCATAATGTTAGCTGGTGATGGAGTAGGGTCCTGAAATCTGGGGATGCTGATGGCTTCATCCATACAATGGATCAAATGGTCCCCCTGCACCCCCATTTCTGTCTACATCCTCATCTTCAGAACCTGTGAATGTGGATGGTTTTCTTTGGAGAAGGATCTTTGCGGATGTAATTACATTAAGGATCTTGAGACAAGGAGATCATCCTGGATTAGCCAGGGGAGCCCCAAATCCAATGAAAAGTGTCCTTGCAGAAAAGCAGAGGGAGATTTGAGAATACAGAGAAGAGAAGACACAGAAGAGGGGCCATGTGACCAGGGAGGCAGAGATCAGGGTGATGTGGGCTCAGATTCTCCCCTAGAGGCCTGGAGGGATTATGGCCTTGTCTGCAGCTTCCAGCCTGTGGGATGGTGAGATAGTACATCCTCACTGCTTTAAGCCGCCAAGTTTGTGGTGATCTGTTACAGCAGCTTCAGTAAACACGTACGGCCTGCATAACTCGGTGCCTGGTAAGTAGGACTCTATGTAAATCCGTCGTTGAATTCGCATTATCCTTATTTTTGTTTTTTAAATTGGAGATAACTGTGGATTCACATGCAGCTGAAGGAACACTACAGAGTGATCAGGGTGCCTCTCACTTTGTTTCCCCAGAGGTACTGTCTTAGGTAACCACAGGACAAAATCATAGCCACGAACTTGACCTCAGTACCATCCACACACACAGTTCGGATGTCACCAGTGTCACATGCACTCACCTGTGTGTGTGTGTGTGTGTTTAGTTCTGTGGCACTTTCCCCCCATGTAGGTTTGGGTGTCCAGCACCACGGCGAAGGCACAGAACTGTCCGTCCATCTGCGGGTCGCTGGTGCCATAGTGAAGGCACAGAACTGTCCGTCCATCTGCGGGTTGCTGGCCCCACGGCGAAGGCACAGAACTGTCCGTTCATCTGCGGGTCACTGGCCCCACGGCGAAGGCACAGAACTGTCCGTTCATCTGCGGGTCACTGGCACCACGGTGAAGGCACAGAACTGTCCGTCCATCTGTGGGTCACTGGCACCACGGTGAAGGCACAGAACTGTCCGTCCATTGCGGATGCTGGTGCTGCCCTTTGTAGCCACGACCACCTCCTTGTTTCCCTCACGCCCCGTGACTGCTAACCCCTTCTCCAGCGCCATCACTTTGTCATTTCAAGAATGTGATGTCAAGGGACTCATGCCAGGTGTCCCTTTTGAACTTGGCTTTTCTCATTCAGCACAATTCTCGGGAGATCCATTCAAGTTGTGGAGTGGAATCCCATGGTATGAATGTACCACCATTTAACCACTGACCTGTTGCAGGACATTTAGGTGGTTTCCGGTTTTTGGCTATTGCAGATAAAGATGCTGTGAACACTGGCGTGCCAGATTCAATGTGAATGTGAGTCTCCGTTTATCTGGGGTAAATGCCTGGGAGTACCACTGCTGGGTCATTGGTAAGGGCGTGCTTAGTTTGGTGAGAAACTGACGCACTCTATTTCAGAGTGGCCACACCTCTTAATGTTCCCACCAGCTCCATCTGAGTGGGTGCCCCTGTCTCTGAGGCCTCACCAGCATTTCCTGTTGTCACTCATTTTTCTTTTCTTTTCTGTTTTTTTTCTGTTGAGATAGAGTCTCACTCTGTCCCCCAGGCTGGAATGCAATGGCGCAATCTCTGCTCACTGTAACCTCTGCCTCCCAGGTTCAAGCGATTCTCCTGCCTCAGCGTCCTTAGTAGCTGGGACTACAGGCATGCGCCACCATGCCCGACAAATTTTTGTTTTTTTAGTAGAGACAGGGTTTCACCAAGTCAGCTAGCTGGTCTTGAACTTCTGACCTCAAGTGATCCACCTGCCTCGGCCTCCCAAAGTGCTGGGATTACAGATGTGAACCATTGTGCCTGGCCCACTAATTTTTATTTTAGCCATTCTGATAGGTGTATAGCTATATCTCACTACAGTTTCAATATAATGAGTTTTTTTAAAAAAATATTTCTTCTTTATTCAACTGTTGGTCTCCCTGGGGAGGAACGTTGGCTTATTCTTTTCTGACCATACTCCCCAGTTTAGTGGCAGTTTACTCCTTGTTTATGTTTAATGTAAATGTTTAAAGGTAAACAAGGCCAGACTGGACGAGCCACCGGGACCCTCGGAGTCTCTTTGTAAGAGCTCTGATTCTGAGAAGTGCGCACTGATCCCTGTGATGGGCAGCAGGAGAGGAGAATAACAGGTGAGGCTCAGTGAGTTGCCTGGTGCCAGGTGAGGTGTCAGTGAGCGGGTTATGTGGGTGGCTGCCTTCCTTCCTCTCACTGGGTAGGTAGTATTTTACCCCAGTTTTATAGATGAGGAAAGGGAGGCAAAAAGAGGTGAAGAATAATAAGCTATGGTTTGTAACGTTGAGTTGCTTTCACTTTAGTTAAGGAGATGACCACATTAAGTGTTGGAACACTCAAGAGATCGTGGCACAGGGTTTGAGAACGTCACTGGCGTGGTACGAGGGCCTCTGGAACAGGGTTGCATGGAGGTGGGGGTCGTGTGCCTGTCCTGTTCTTGACCTTTGGAAGGAAGGCTCCTGCTTTTTCGCCTGTAGTATGGAGATGTAGCCCTCCAATGTCAGCCCTTCTTGCACTTGAAAGCTATACATTTTCCTGAAGTCTCAGCTTGACCTGCATCTATAAGTTTTGAGATACTGTCCATCAAATTTTTGATATGCTATAGCGTTTTCATCATTTTTCAGTTCAGATAATTTAAAAATTCTAAAAATGTCATTAAAGTCGAATTCATGACACCTGGGGTATTTATTTAGAAATGTGGTTTTAAATTTCCAAATTAAATTCACTATAGATTTCTAACATTTTTTGGATTTATGGTAAGAAAAAGTAGTCTACTTTAAACTGATTTTTTAAAATTTGTGAAAATTTGATCTTGTCCTTGGTAAACATTCTTATATATATTGCATATGTACTTGGGAAGAATGTATATTTTCTAACTGTTGAGTGTAGGAGTCTATATATTTTCATTAGATCTAGCTTGCATTATTCAGATTTTTTACACTGTTACTAATTCTGTGTTTACCTTTTCAATTACTGAGAGAGATATATGAAAATTTACTGTAATGGTGGATTTGTCATGTATTTTCTTTGAATTCTACTGGTCTCAGTCTTACAGATCTTAAAGTCATGTTATTAGGTTTATTTTGTTTAGAATTTTTATGTCTTCCTGGTGAACTAAGCTTTTGCCATCCTTTGGTAGTGACTTCGTTTATTTCTCATAATATTTTACCCTTCAAATATATGGAAAAATAAATTTGAAGGCTAAAATACTAATATATATGTTTTTATACACATATATAATATACACATATAATATTTGTCTGACACATGTTTTACAACTTTTTATTCACGTAAGTTTTAAACATCTCTAAACAGCATAAAGCTGGATTGAAATTAAAACATTGAATCTGACAGTTTGGTTATCTGCTAAATTTTGCCCATTTATATTTTTTGTGATTGCTGATACATTTAAAATTATTTTTTCCATCTTATTTTGTGATTTCTTTTTGTTCTAAAAATTCCATCTTTTTCTGCCTTATTTTGAATTGATTACATATTTAAAATCCATATTCTGTCCTCTGTGTTTCAGAATTAGACAAAACCACAGTCTATGTTTATCTCTCCGATGGTGACCCTTAGAATTTTAGCATAGAAACTTAACTCAGGATCTAAACTTAATTGAAAGACCTACAGCCTTCCTGAACAATTTGAGGAGCTGAGAATATTTTTTACTTAATCATATTGCCAATAATCTTATTGATGTTCCATGTTTTATTTCTGTCCTTTACCCAGTTAGGTTCTATTGTAATGTAATTCTCATGTCAATGTTTATTTAGATTTATCTATATTTTTATTCTTTTTGCACCACTTTTTCTTGCCACTAAGAATCTGTGTTTTAGATTTATTTTCCTTTTTCCTAAACAGCTTCCTTTACTGTTTGTCTAGTGATGGGACTTCTGGTGGCAAAATCTTGCAGTTTCTATTAAAGAGTCTAGAACTCAGAACATGTGACTTGGTATAAGGAGCCATGGGACTGGTTGAATAGATGAGAGAAGTAACTCTCCAATGACTGTCACCCTGAGGATTATCTAAGGGCACCATAAAAACTTGAAAGAAGGGATGGATTCCTTTCTCCCTGGAATTCCCTGTCTGTGCTTGACAGGCCAGCGGAGAGACCACTGGGTACTGGTCTCTGCCACCCTTGCAAACATGTTCAGGGTAAGGGTTATCTAAAGAAAAGATTGTAATCTGGCTTTTCCACACAGCGGGGACCCTTCTCCACTCCCCAGGGTGCTGGGCTGAATTTCTCACTCCTTAGTAAGTTCATCTGTTCTCTTGCAGGCCCTGCCCTGATTTTGGCTTCTCTTGCAGACCATCTCAGGCACTGACCATATGAGAATTCCTGAGGCCCAAGTACAAGTCCTGGCCCTGCCTTTAATACCATCACTGACCAGGAACAATTCTCGGAGACTTTCAGAGCTCTTGTTCCAACCTACTCGAAGGAAGTCGTCTCCTGGGTGGTTTCTGGGCCCCCTTTGATTTTGACTCCCCATGTGTCCACTTTTTGGGTTTTTCAGTCCCTTCAGCATGAAGAAGCAGACTGGTCCAGACCCGTATCTTGAATGTGGTTTTAGGCAAGAGCATTAGATTGAAAGGAAATTGGTGAAATCCTATAAGCTGAACCCAGAGTGTTCAACATTTTTGTCCTTCTTGAAGACTTCCATGAATACAATGAAGATAGAAAAGGAAAAGCTTGAGTTGTTTGAAATCATGTAAAGTAATTTTCTTTCCCAGAAACTGACTGTCATTTTCTCTTACGCACAGCGGGTTGGGGTGTGGAATACGAATTGGATGAGATGTTTATCTCTGGTGAATGCATGTTGACTGGCATGAATCATTGCTGCCTAGGAAAAGGACTTTAATCTCCTTCATATCTCCTGGTAAATTCTGCTGATTTAGTAGGAGGAAGGAAAATGTAGAGACAATTGGGTGTGCTGGAAATCAACTCGGTCAGCACAACAGTGAGAAGTCAAGAATTGAGGAGTATTTCCAGCCTTACCATTGACTCTCTCGGGGCACATCAGTTAATAATTTCCATTACTACTCCAAGGCCCTCATGAGCAGCAGGAAACACCTCTGTCAAAATAGCTCTGTGAATGAGGATCCAACCTTTGCCACCTGTGCCCTTGGTCCAATTTTAGGAAAGGAGGGCTTCACTCTTGTGTGAAGGGATAAAAAAAAGGCCCTGCTGTGCCATTAGAGACCTGGGTTCGAGACCCACTTCAGCCCTAGCTCCAGGACCAAGGGAAGCTGCTTATTCTCAATCTGAATACATTTTTAAAACACTTCTACCCATTTTTAGTAAAAATACATTTATTTTATTATACTTTAAAGCTTTTTGTTTTGGATAAATTGAGAAGGATGAGTAGTGAAATGGATATGCCACTTGCAGGACAACTTTGTGAACACAATACTTAGTCATTTTTAGAACAGATGCTTCTAATTGAAGTATGAGAAAGTGCTCATATGGCAAGGGAAATCTCTGAAATGATGAAGCCTCTGTGTAGCCGCCACCTACATCAAGAACCAGATCATTGCTAGGAGCCCAGAAGACTCTTTCGTGCCCTTTTCAGTTCCCACCTCCCCCCACACCCTCAAAAATAACCGTGATTTTGCCTTTGAACAGTTGGACCAGCTTTGGGTGAATGGCATCACACATTGCGTATTCTCTTAACTCCAGTGGTTTTCACTCAGTGTTCTGTTTATGAGATTTATCTGTGGTGGGTGTAGCAGCTGCTTGCCGACTGTGTGTTTCCATGAAACGGGCACAATAGCCCTTACAGATAGGGTTCTGCTGGGAATTGGGTTGGGGAAGGCACAGAAGGCAGGGAGAGGTGGGCTTGCGGACATGTGGGATGAGCATGACCGTTCTTCATTCGAGGGTGCTCAGGAACCCACAATCCTAACTCAAGCAGACACTGGAATTTAAGTCTCAGTATTAAGACTTTTAAGACTCAACTAGATCCTTCATGCTCCAACTGGCTCATCAGGAAGTTTGAAGCAGATTTTGCCAGCATGCCCAGAGGACTCTGGGAAAACTTCCAGGATTCCTGGACCAGGCGAAACCTTCAGAGCCGTCAGGCACCGCTGTGCCTCCTCCTGCTGCTGCCTGGCTGCTGAGATTGGTGCATCTGGATGAATCTGATGTGTATGTTTTCATTCCTTTCCTTCCAGAACCCTTGGTAAAGAAAGTACACAGAGGGATTCATGAGTGCTTGGCTAACTCCAAGGTCCTGGGAGGACATGAACCAGTGACTTTGAATGTGATGCTGAGCCCAGCAGGGAGCCAGTATGACTCTTCCCAAATCACAAGTGAGACTCAGAGGCCCCACTGGGCTCCCACGTGGACTCAAGCCACCGTCTTTGCTTAGAGGACGCAGCAGAAAGACTTGGCTCATTTTCCAGGGGGCAGACTTGGAGAGTTCTGCCAGGTCCATACATTTCAACCCCCTCCTCCCACCACAGCAGGCCTGCTCTTTTATGTATCCAATGGGAATATTTTTCATTATCTTCCCTCTCAATTTAATTAATCCACATTCCGTAATGAACCTTGAAATTTCATTAAACACATCATTACTAATCAGCACAGAGCTAGTGGTAGTTGGCGGCTCCTTGCCGCCATGCAGGATATTTGACTGTGCCAGGTGCTGTCATCCGACTCTGGGCCTGGGGACCCCCTCCTCCTCCTGCAGGGCTAGGGCTCAGGACCGTTCCTGAGTGGCCAGGATGCTACACTGGCCCCTCCCGCAAGGCTGCGGAGGTTGGTCTTGCAATGGGTGGCTGTACAGCCTTTTGTGGAATCGTGGTGGCTCAGCAGAGGCTGTGAGGATGACAGTGGATGGTGTCTCGTGAAAGCAGGTGTGGATGACATCACAGCAGTGAGGGGGGATTCCCACGATGCCCTTCTCTGAGACTCAGTTTCTGGGGGTGTCAGCTTCCTCAGCTCTCCCCTACTCCCTCCTATAAGAGCACCCATTGACCATGATACCACCGGGTCTGGTGTCGTGTGGGCACAGGGGAGGTGCTGGCACCAAGTGACAGCACCTGTGCATGGTTGGGGCTGTTCCTGGCGGGCCCACAGCTGCTTCCATTCTTCTGCACCTCTTCCTGCCTCCACTTCCTGCCTCCACTTCCTGCCTCGGCCACCATCTTTCTCCAGTTGCGACCATTTGGCCCAGAGACAGCCACCTCCTGGCAAGCTCTTCCACTTCTTGGCCCATTTCTTCCTCCCATTTTCAACTCCCAATGAAACCCCAGCCCCAGGAGAAGCCACCTCTTCCCCTTCTCTGGAGTTGTTTAGACTCCTGGCTGTAAGCCTCAGCGGGCCGCCTGCCCTAGGCTCATAGCTCCCTGTGGGGTGTCTCCTGTAGCCTCCTCCTCCTCTCACACTTTCCCCTCCCTCAGGTTCAGAGGTGCTCCCCTGCTCTTTCTCTGAGGAAATGGAAGCTTCCAGAAGCCCCTCCATTTCTCCTCTCCCCGATCTGCAGGCCTGCCCGCCGCCCTCCCTCCTGTCACCTGGAAGGAGTGTGGCAGTCACCGAGGCCACCATCTGCCCTCCGGAGCCCAGGCCCCTCTTTCCCTTTCCCGAGAGCATGGCGCTGGCAATCATCTCGTCTCTTGTTTACCGGGTTAGCCCCACCCTCAGACAGACACAGCGATGCCTACCTCCCGGGGACAATGCCTGCTCCATGTCACCCTCCAGCTAGGACTCCTCCCCAGCTCCATGCCCCCACCCTGAATTCTGCATCCAGCCCCTGCTCCCTGTGGCTTCTGTCCCACCCCCAGCCTTCCACGGAAACTTCTCTGCATGGGGACTTCAAAAAGCCACATGTGACAAAAGCCGGCAGCTTTCCCACCCATGACCCAGCCTCTCAGAAGCACCCTCCAGAACCAGCCCTGCCTCCTTGGCTCCCCTGGCCCCATGGCCTTCGTGGTCCTGCACACTGCAGCCTTCTGAGTTGGATCTAAGGTTTGGGCAGAGCCCATCTCCCTCTCTCCCAAGATTGATCCGCGTCCAGTCTCCACCTCTGCCTGGACATGTCCAGGTGCCGCCCTCCCTGCCCCGTGGGGGCCACTAGCTGCGCTCACAGTCCTGACACATTGAACAATTCCTTCCTCAAAGTGTGGCCCTATTGGGGAGGATGGTGGGTGGGAGCAACCTGTGTGACCCCCACTAGGATTGGGGTTCTAAGCCTGATTTTAAGGCTCTGACGAAAGTGGTAAAAGAAAATCCATCTGCCAACAATTTCAGGGGCTTCCCGATCGCCAAAGGAGCCCTTGGGCTACAGGCATGGCAGATGCTGCCTATTGTGTTCAGACCCACTTCGTGGCCAGTGTGCCCACCTGCCCTCTGTTGCGAGTGTCGTCTGCCCTTGGCCATGGCCATGAGGGGCTGTCGGGGGTGCTGAGCAGTTACACTCTCCACCTCCCACCCTGATGGTGCCCGTAGCCAGCCGCTGACCCTCTGACCAACGTGGGGTTTAACTACCCAGCCTCCTTGCCCCTGAGCAGGACAAACTGTGGTGAAATTCACACTGTGGAGATCCCATGGGTTCCGGCTGGGTTGGGTGTACCCTGGACCTGCGTCTTTGCCCAACCTCTTCCCATTGCCACCTGTCTGAGTTTCTCCCGGGAGTCCTCCCTCCATGAATCTTCTGCTCAAGGACCGTGATTCAGGCTCAACTGATGGGGACCCTCACCTAAAGCAGCAGGCAAAGACCCTTCACTGAGATACCCTTTGTGACTGCACTGAAGCTAAAGCCACAGGGGCTGTGCACCTGCACCAGGGAAGCTGACACCCCCTGGGAAATCAATGGCATCTGCACCAGGCTTTTCGGTTGTAGGACAAAAGCAGCCTCAGACCACAGCTGAACGGATGGTGTGGCTGTGTGCCAATAAAACTTTATTTACAATAACAGGCACCTGGCTATAGTTTTCTAAGCCCCATTCCAAGTAATATGTCCCTGGAGAAGTGGGATTGTGCTTTGTTATTGAAGTATCCCAGATACAGTTGGCCTTTCATATCTGTGGGCTCTGCATCTGTGGATTCAGCCATGGACCAAAAATATTGGGGAAAAACAATAAAAAACAATAAAAACAATACATATAAGAAAGCCAATACAATATAAGAACTGTTTACATAGTATTTCCATTGTGTTAGGTATTATAAGTAATCTAGAGAATCTAAAGATGGTTTAGGGTACACAGGAGGATGTGAGTAGGTTCCCTGCAAATCCTATGCCATTTTCTATCAGGGACTTGAGCATCCCAGGATTTTGGTATCTGCGGGGGTTTGGAGGTGTCTTGGAACCAACCCCTTATTGGTGCCAAAGGAAGATTGTACTCTTATCACAAAATCAAACGTGTATTACATGTCAGAGTCACCACTGTCACCTGCTCAGCTACCTCAAGTTACTTCCCCAGTTCTCCAGCCCAAGGCTCATTCAAACCCATGCCATTTAGAGGCTCACTGCTTTGACAGGATAAACTGCATAGCACACAGGACCTGAGAGGTGAGAAGTGTCCCTGCTAATATACTAGAGAAAGATTTCAGGGCAGGGCATGACCACAGACCCCTATATCCGAGGACCATCTGGTCTGGGGTTTGCCTTCAAGCATATGTCTGTCCCACGTAACATATCAGTCCCATGTAAAATGCCTGGCCCGTTGTACGTCAGTCCCATCCGAGGTGTCATTCCCCTGTGAGACATCAGTCCCATATAGGTGTCAGGGGTGGGGCACGTGATTCTGCATCTCAGTGTTGTGCCGTTCCTGTCATGGTAGGGATGTGACATTCAAACTTGTGAGAAATGAATCCTAAAGTTGAAGATTGTTTTGAGATCGAGAGCTTTTAGCAAGAAAGCCCACCTGGTTTCTGAATATTTTTCCCTGGAGGAAAAAGGAAGGGAAGTGAGGCAGAGCCCCACTTTCCCGCTTCAATCCCCTCCTGTGGTCAGATGGTCCAGGCCACGTATGGCTTCCATGAGCTCTCAGGCCGTCTCATGGCCACAGGCTGCACTCTGGGTTATGTTTCAGGCTTCCTGAACATACAGAGACACACTGCTGTTGTTTTCTTTGAAAGTCACTTTATCCAACGACAAGCCGTCAAGGGCGACAGCACGGCTCTACCTCCCCACTACTCCTGCACCTGCTAACCTCACTGGGCACTTTCAGTCTGAGCATGGAGAGGCAAGAGGGAACGTGCTTTCTGTGGCTTGTCTGATGATTCAGACCTCACAGGAAGATGAGGTGAAGGTGGGTCTGAGTCAGGTCTGAGAGGTGGGCAGAACCTGCCTCGGAGGAAGAGCACTCCGTGCAGGGCAGCTGGGCCCAGCCGGTTGCGGTTGCAAGCAAGGTGTGTCTTCCTTCTGTTACGAGCTGAGCACCCCTGAGAGAAATGGGCCCTGCTGAGCTAACATCAAGTCATTAGCAGGGCTGGTTCCTCAGGAGGCTCTAGGGGAAAGTTGGTTTTCTGGCTTTTCCAGCTTCCAGAGGTGCCCACGTTCCTTGGCTGGTGGCTCCCTCCCCCGTCTTCAAAGACAACAGAGCAGCACCTTCACATCTCTCTTGCCTCTGCCTGTGCGGTCACACCTCTTTTTACTGCTGTGACCCTCCTGCCTCTCCTTCCCCCTTATAAGAGCCCTCTGATGGCATTGAGCCCACCTGGCTAGTCCAGGATAACCCCCCACCTCAGAATCGCTAACTCAATTGCGTCTGCACAGTCCCTCTGCGTTGTGAGGTCACATATTCGCAGGCTGCAGGGATGAGGACGTGCACATCTTTCCAGGACCATCACCCTGCCCACAAGAAGGTGTGGCAGGATAGAAATCCCTGCGTGAGGATTGGTGCCAGGAGGCGAATGCGAGGATCTTGTCAGGTGTGGAGTGGGGACAAGCCCAGCGGGTTCAGATGGGACAACAGCATTTGCTGCAGCCGTGCAGATCTGAAACTAGAGCCCTTCCTCTCTCTCGTGTCTTGCGTCTCTGCTTTCCTCCCCTGCTGACTGTGGATGCATGCTGGGTGGGGGAGAGGCAGCTGAGGACCCAAAACCCTCTTTCCCAAGCTTCACAGGAGCCCTCTAGCCTTCCAGACCACCCTCCCAGCTGTGGTAATCCCTAATAACCACAAGTTCACCTCCCTGGAAACTGGAGCATTTGCTGATTTCCTTCTGTGCGTCTTCCCACAGTGGTGGAACCAAGTGTCCCTCCGAGTGGTCACCGTATTGTCTCTCTGATTGCCTCAGACCCCTGCGTTTACTCCTCTTTTTCTACCTGTGGGTCTTGAGTGAAAGTCACATCTGTGTGACTCTCAAGTCTCAGGAGCATTTTACCCCAGGCATTCACGCCATCCTCTGTGCAATTCACGCAATTGCACAGAGCTGGACAGAATGTGACCACCGTTCCTGGACTGAGCCCCAGGAAGACTAGCAGTGCAAGGTAGGACTGCACTTCCCACCTAGGCCAAGTGGGAGTGACTCTTTCTATCCAGAGAGCTTAAACGTTCCTTCCACGGCCATAGAAAGCAGAAGATTGAGAGCACCAGAGAGAGTGCAGCTGCCAAAACAAAGTCCCGGTGGGCTCAGCTTGGAGGATGAAGACCTGCCGGGCTGCTGGATCAGGCAACCAACATTTTGCAAGATGACATTGAAAATAAACAGTGATTTCATGAAAACTACTGAAGGAAGACTCTGAGTGGGTGTGTAGGGAAAGCATTAAGAACAAATGCTCGACCAAAAGCTGAAAATGTATTTATTGCACCAAAGGCCTTTCAAAACTCTTCCAGATGAGCTAGCCTTGGTGCTTTCTTTGAAAAGATGGAAGAGAAGACCCTGCCCCTGCCCCTGTGAGGAGAACAGGACCCTACCACCATCCTGCACAAAACGTGGCTGGTTTAATTTAGTAAATACTATAACTTGTATCTGCCTCAATGAATCTCACACACACACACACAGACATACACACACACACACACACACACACACTCTGGGGATGTTTGCTGTATATAGAAAAAACCTCTGGTAGATGATGAGATTGAAAAAGCCTTGTCTTCATCCATTCAGGCTGCTATAACAAAATAACATGGCCTGGGCAGCTTAGAAACCACAGACATTTGTCTCTCACGGTTCTGGAGGCTGGGAAGCCCAAGATCGAGGTGCTGGCCAATTTGGGGTCTGGTGAGGACCTGCTTCCTGGTTCATAGATGGTGTCTTCTCCCTGTGTCCTCATATAGTGGAAGGGACAAGGGAGCTCTCTGGGGCCTCTTTTAGAAAAGCACTGAAGCCATTCATGAGGGTTCTGCCCCCATGACCTCATCACCTCCCAATGGCCCACCTCCTAACACCATCAACTTGGAGGTTAGGATCTCAACAGATGAATTTTAGGGGGACACATTCAGACTATAGCAAGCCTCAGTTGAACTTTCTGAATCAAATTTGGTTGAAGAGTGTCTGTGGGGCTTCTTTGGGAGAAGGAGCAAAGGGAGCTTCCCCCTTCTTTTGGGAGATCCCCCTGCATGTCCCCGTGGGGCCGTTCCTGTCCACCTGGGGAGGCTGTGTCATCTTCATGGTATTTTGGGGAGTCATTACAGGTTCAAAGGGCAAAGAAAAGTATCCAGGCTTATTCACTGACTGATGTATGGACAGCCAAGGATGGCCTCTTCATCTGATGGCTCATCTCTATGGTTCTGTGTCAGAGAAGGACTTTCCCAAGCACTCTGGCTGGGCTCTGCTATTGAGCTTACCCTGTCCCCATTCCTTCTAGTTACGGGCTGAATGTCTGTGTTGCCTCAAAATTAATATATCCAACCTAACCACCAAGGTGATGGTGTAGGAGGTGGGGCCTTTGGGAGGCGATTAGGTCCTGAGGGTGTAGCCTCATGAATGGGATCAGTGCTCTTATAAAGGGACCTCAGGGGGCTCCCTCCCCTTCCCAGGGTACAGCAAAAAGCCACTGTCTGTGAACCAGGATGCGGGTCCTCCTCAGACACAAAATATGCCAGCACCTTGATTTTGGACTTACAAGCTCCAGACCTGTGAGAAATGAGTGTCTGCTGTCTCAGCTGCCCAGTCTGCAGTAATTTATTGGAGCAGCCCAAAGCGATGGGGACACTCCACCTTTAGAAGCAGAGGCTGAAGAGGCAGTGGTTTTAGCAGATGCAGGTCCCTGAGGGTCATAAGGACCCTCAGTGGATTGCTGGTTCCTAACCTTATCCCCTAGCACCTGTTGAGCCTCCTCCCTGGAAATCAGCCTGAGGCCACGTTTCTGGGCTACTCCCTCAGTGGGGTGCAGTCCCAGGGCAATGACAGGGAGGAGTGAGGAGGAGAGGCAGCAGAGCAGGTGCCAGGGTTCCATGACCCAGCAGCTCTAGTCTTGGGAAGTGACTCTTCATGAGGCCTGATGAACGACTACCTCTCAGGGCAGCCCAGCCTGGGGGTGGAGAGAAAAGGATTTATCAGCTGCTGGGCTTGCACTGGTCCAGGATTTACCCCATGGAGCATCCTCTGCACGGCTTGGTGCCTCTGTGTTGCGAGCTCAGTGGTGGCCTTGCTGGGGGGTGACGGATGAGTGGCGTGGGTGAGGCCTGCCGGTGCTGCCCGGGTGAGCCTATGCAGCTTGGCCCCCTGGGAATTGGCCATGGGTTCTGGGGACCAATGTGGCTAAGGACCCAGGGGGCTCACAGGGGGTCTGTGCTGGCCTTTGCACAGGACAGGTGGCTGGTTCACTCTCACCTGTACGCCTCTGTAAATGAGAAAACAGAAGGTCAACTCCTTGGACCACACAAGGAATGAGCAGTGGATGTGGGAGCTGATGCTGCCTGAGTGGCCTCAGGGTAAATGAAGAGGGCGTCGGCTGGCAGGGTCTGAGGGCCTCTGATATGGTTTAGATCTGTGTCCCCACCAACTCTCATGCTGAATTGCAATCCCCAGTGTTGCAGGTGGGGCCTGATGGGAGGTGATTGGGTCACAGGGCTGGATCCTTCATGAACGGTTTAGTCACAAGCCCTTGGTGCTGTTCTCATGATTGTGAGAGATTTCTCACAAGATCCAGTTGTTGAAAAGTGTATGACGCCTGCCCCGTGCCCCTCTTGTTGCTGCTCGTGCCATGAGATGTGCCTGCTCCCCTTTGCCTTCCGCCATGAGTACAGGCTCCTGGAAGCCTCTCCAGATGCCAGCATCATGCCATCATGCTTCCTGTACAGCCTGCAGAACACGGAGCCCATGAAACTTCGTTTCTTTTTCTTTTCTTTTCTTTTTTCTTTTCGGATATAGGGTCTTACTCTAGCTGGGTTGCCCAGGCGGGAGTGCAGTGGTGCGACCTCAGCTCACTGCAGCCTGACCTCCCGGCCTCAGGTGATTCTTGCACCTCAGCCTCCAGAGTTGCTGGGAATTCAGGTGTGTGCCACCATGCCCAGCTAATTTTTTTGTAGTTTTAGCAGAGACAGGGTTTCGCCATGTTGCCCAGGCTGGTCTCAAACTCCTGACCTCAAGTGATCTGTCGCTTTGGCCTCCCAAAGTGCTGGGATTACAAGCGTGAGCCACTCTGCCCGGCCAAACCTCTTTTCTTTATGATGCACCCAGTCTCAGGGATTTCTTTATAGCAATGCGAGAATGGACTAATACAGGATCTTCCTGGCTGAGCATGACTTTTCCAGCCGTGCATGTCAGATAGAGGCCTGGGCCACTCTGACTCTAGAGTTTCATACACATTTAATAAGTTCCAAATCCCAGTAACCCACATCCGCTCTCTTCGTTTCCACCTCCTGCCCCACCCCCATGGCAGGTGGGGAGGCCTTTGACTTTCCATCTCTTCCTGGGTCCTCTCCTGCCTCTGGGCACATTTACCACTGGGTTAGCAGCTGAGGGTGAGTGACGGTCTGAGAAACAGGCCTAACTTGGTTGAACAGAGGGAGGGCTTCATGTGGCCAGTGTCCCTGGAACAGGGAGCAAGGTTTGAAGTCACCCGTCTCCTAGGGGTGACTGCTTCCATTTATTCACGTTCGGGTGCTGTGCAATTGGGACGGCGCACCCCGGGCCCCTCTGCACCTCCAGGGTATAAATCTCCCAGTCTTTCTTTTTCCTGTCCTCACCTTCCTTCCTGAGGTTTAGGCGCACACATGACAAGCTCCTAATAAGCAGAGGACGACAACAGCGAGAAAACAGCAGCAACAGAGGCAGGGCAGGCTATTCAGCAACTGCAAAATAAAGTAAACCGACCCCCAAAAACGTGATAAGTCTGTCCCAGATCTGTGGATTTTGAGCAGCTGTGGAGAGAGAAGAGCAGCTGTGGAGAGAGAGAGACGGGTCAGTCTCTGCAATTCGTCCTGATGCAAGGTCTGCCTGCTGGGGAGACAGATCTTGGAAGAACCTAGGAGGGAAAGTCGGAACCACCCGCCTGCTGAGAAACGCACTGAGCATTTGCCTGCCCAGTGCTGGACTGAAGTCCTCAACAAACGGATGCCATGAGTCCGTAGAAGCCATCCACGGATCCTTTCACCTGGTGTGCACTGGGCTGAGATGAAAGTGGGGATCGATGAGCTCAGGAAGGATTATAAAAATATTAAAAACAAAATAGCAGGGGCAACATACCCTTCAGCGGTTGCACTTAGCAGAATAAAGATTCTTATTAAAAAGGAAGAGTAATGAGTGTTGCTCTGTCAGAGGTTGAAGCCCACAGCTACAAAATTTCAGTAGCGTGGACTGGCCCAGGACTACATGGACAGCTCTGATTAATAGATTAGGAAGCCCAGAAACAAATCCAAGTATTCTTAATAAGTTACTGTATTATTAAGGTGATATTTCAAATCAGTGGCAAGAGGATTGATTATTCAATAAGTCGTACTGCAAGATCTACCTAAACCTCTTGGGGGGAAAATGAAGTCAGAGACTCTATTTTACATCTTATACCTCATATACTCCAGGTGGGTCAGTGCTCGAAGTCTGAATATTTAATATTCACATAATCTTGGCAGTGCAGAAAAACTTCCTAAGGGTTCAACAGATGCAGAACCCACGAAACAGAAAATTAACAGATCTGACCACATAAAGGTCTTCTCTACATCCAGAATACCATAGCAGGTGGGCTCTCAGGAAGCAGCCTCTGAGAGGGAGATGAACAGGCAGAGCATGTGCTTTCGAGAGTAGTTAGGATCCACACCCAACAGAGAGGAGAGGGAGGAGCAGGGGTGGGCAGAGGAACAAGGAGGACCCCCGTGGGGTCTCAACCCCAGCCCCAGCCGAGCCCACAGAGCCATCTGGAGCAGGTGGCCTTTCAGAGGAGCCGTGGATTGGGGCAGGCAGGCAGTGCTTTTTTTTTTTTTTTTTTTTTTTGACAGGGTCTTACTCTGTCCCCTGGGCTGGAGAGCACGACCGTGACTCACCGCAGCCTCGACTTCCTGGGCTCAGGCCAACCTCCTGCCTCAGCCTTCCAAGTAGTTGGAAGTACAGGTGGGTGCCACCATGCTGGGCTATTTTTAAGTTTTTGTTTGTGTAGAGGTGGAGCCTTGCTGTTTACCCAGGCAAGAGAGCAGGTTTTATATCCCACCATCCACTAGTGATGGGATAAGCCAGGCAGGGTGCAGGACCTTGTAGAAGTGAAACTCCTCTTTCCAGCTAGCCAAGGCCTTCTGGCCCAGGAGCATCAGCGGAGGACTCTGTCCAGTGGCCCTTCAGCCAGGAGGGGTCTGAGCTGCCACTGAGCACGTGCTGCCAACACGGTAATCCACACTAGAAGACAGTGGGAAAGCCGGGACAACTGTTTGGAAAAGCATCAGATTTGACAAATAAACCTTTAATACAGGAAGCTATTACAACATCTAACAAATGGCTAAGAGAAACTATGAACATTCCAGTAGAAAGATGGGCAATAGATGTGAACAGGTGACTCACTTGAGAAACCACACAAACGTACACTAAAGACACGGGGGCAACGCTCAGCCCCACACCCTGGGACAGGAGGTGGCTGTTTGTCGTTTGTCAAGTTAGCAAAGATTGCTTCAAATGGCAGATGGTGATGATGAGGAATTCAATAGGTTTTCATGCTCTACTGGTGGGTTGTAGGATTGCACAGCTTTTCCAGAAGACAGTTTGCTCAAATGCACAGAATGCCTTTAAGTATCTGCGTAGATGTGGACTCAGCTCATTGATGGAGAAGCATCTTGCCCCCACTGCATTGATGGCATATGTGTGTGTCTGTTACTGGACCCGGCTCCACACCATAGGTCAGTTTGTCTACCTTGTGCCAATATCACACTCATCTAATTATTATAACTTTGTAATAAGTCTTGATATTTTACATCATTGTTCTTATTTTTCAAGACTGACTTAGGGAACCTGAGTTTTTGAATCGGCCTGTCAATTTCTGCAAAAATAATCTGCTGGGATTTTGACTGGGGCTGCCCTGAATTTAAAGATTAATTCAGAGAGAACCGTCCTCCGCAAAGCAAAACTTTCTATTTATTGAGACTTTAACAACTATCCCTCAATAATATTTTGTAGGTTTCTGGGAGCAGGTTCTGTACATCTTTTGTTAAATCTATCTTTATTTATAACTTCTTTCGTTTCTCTCAATGAGGCTTTGTAGATTTTGTGTGGAGGTTTTTTGTACATACTTTGTTAGATTTATTCTTAGACATCTGATTTTTTTTTTCTTCAACTTTTATTTTAAGTTCCAGGGTACATGTGCAGGATGTGTAGGTTTATTACACAGGTAAATGTGTGCCATGGCGGTTTGCCGCACAGATCAACCCATCACCTAGGTATTAAGCCAGCATGCATTAGCTATTTATTCTGATGCTCCCCCTCCCCCACCTCCCCAACAGGCCCCAGTGTGTGTTGTTCCCCTGATGTGTCCATGTTCTCATCGTTCAGCTCCCACTTATAAGTGAGAACATTTGGTATTTGGTTTTCGTTCCTGCATTAGTTTCCTGTGGATAATGGCTTCCAGCTCCATCCATGTCCCTGCAAAGAACATGACATCATTCCTTTTTATGGCTGCATAGTATTCCATGGTGTATATGCACCACATTTTCTTTATCCAGTCTATCATTGATAAGCATTTGGGTTGGGTCCATGCCTTTGCTATTGTGACTAGTGCTGCAATGAACATACACGTGCAGGTGTTTTTATAATAGAATGATCTTATATTCCTTCGGGTATATACCCAGTAATGGGATCGTGGGATCAAATGGCATTTCTGCTTCTAGATCCTTGAGAGATGACCATACTGCCTTCCACAATGGTTGAACTAATTTACACTTCCACCAACAGTGTAAAAGTGTTTCTTTTCCCCTGCAACCTCACCAGCATCTATTGTGAAATTTGATGTTTTCAATGCTATCATAAATACTGTTGTGTGTAAATTTCTTTTTCTGTTTGTGTGTAACTCACATAGAAATACAATTAATTTTTGCATACTGACTTTATATCTAGCAAATTTACCAAAGTCACTAATTAATTGTAATAGTCTTTACATTCTTTTAGATTTATAATAATGTTTTTCATTTTCATGAGCCCAAATTGTGAGATATTTTTCTTTATGATTTTTAGCTTTGATGTCAGACTGAGAAAACTCTTTCCTACTCCAAGGTTATAAAAAAATGTTTCTCTTGTTTCTAATGATGCTTTTAATGGCTTTATGGTTTAATATATAAAACCTGCTCTCTTTCTCATTTTTGTTTGCACTGTTAATGTGTTTTACTTTTTCTGCCTAAATCCTAGAATTATTTTGACAAAATGAAAAAAAAAATCCCCTTGGAATTTTTATTAGTGTTTCAGCAGATCTTATTTAAGAATTATCGTCAATTTTATAACATTCACTTTTACCATTCATGTATGTTTGCATAAGATGTTTGCATTTATTCAGGTCTTCAGTTCACTTATCTTAACATATTGTGGTTTTAAGATAAGTGGAATGGTTAGATAAAGCAAGAATAGCGAAATGTTGATACATATTGATGCTGGGCGACGGGCTCAAGGGAGCCACTTTCCATCTTCTTTACTCGTGTATACATTTGAAAACCTCCAATACAAAAATGGGAAAAAAATCTATCTACCTACTGACCTAGTCATTTGCTTCATACAGATTCTGAATCTTTCTTATAAAGGCCATTCTTTTAATTTATTCCAACCGTGAATAAGCTTGTTCTCAGTATACACTTGAAATTGTTGCCCTGTCTTTATAAACCATAAAGCAGTGAAGCAAAGGTTGATTCCAAACCTCTGTTCATTGATTCGTGTAAATGGAACACAAGAATTCCTGAGTGCTTTTCAATAATTCATGGTTTGATGAACATGGAAATTCATTTCAACATGTCTTGAGGAGACGGCTGCACTCAAATGGGCCGCCCTCTCCTGGGAACTTAGAGGCCAGCTCTGCTGTCCCAGGACTGAGGCAGGAGGCGGGAAGACACGATGGCTTTCCCTGGTCATCGTCTCCCCTTCTCCCAGATGCCACGTGGTTTAGCATTTTAGAAACGCCATTTGCCAGGAGAGCATGTGGAGAACGACACACAGGTAACACCGATGATCTGCCTGCCCTGAAAGTAGAGAGCGGTACTTCAGACTTTAGGCCAATCCCAGGTTCTCTGCTCCCTGGTCAATGAAGCATGAGGTAGTAAAAATATCACTGAATGAAAACCATACTAGGTGCTCTGAAGTTGGGACAATTTCCAGAATTGGAGTTTGTTTGGCTCACAGGGCCCTGACCCTGCTCTCTCAGGGTGGACCTTCTCCTCGGGGCCCATGGCAAGGATCCCTTTCCCCATCACAGTGGCTCCTGGGGACATGCTGACTTTCCTGAATTCCAGTCTGTGGGACAACTCACAGTTGTCTCTTGATTCTCCCACAGCCCCTGGCTTTGGCGGGGGTGGGACAGGGCTGACAGGATGATTTGCACGAGGTTAGGGGACACACACACTCATCCATGTGTGTGTGCGCATCCAGGGGTCCCCCTCCATGCCGACTCTCCAGTCCGGTCTCCTGGATCCCACCCACGCCAGCTGACTCACGGTGCCTGGTAGACTCTCCCGGTGCCGCGGCCCTGCAGCCCTGGCCAGCCAGCCTGTGGTTCTCCTCCTGATCCTGTTTATGATCACACCCCAGGACCATGAAGGGGGAGCCCCCGGATATGCCCAACTCCATGCCCGTGCACAAGCGGCTTGGCTTCCAATCTCCTGCAACTGCAGGTTTGTAACACAAACACATGCCATGTTTGCGAACTCCTGGAGTCAGCCCCTTTCAATTACCTTGGCAAGGCTCCTTTGCCAGCTGTCTATCTGTTTCTTGCTTCTGTCCTTTTTCTTCATCTGATACCTTTAGGAGCAATGAAAAATCAAGTCAGTTCCTTTGTTTCACAGATGAGAAAGTCCAGGGTGCTGCTCCTTGCCCCAAACCACACAGAGGAAACTTCAGAACAAATGAAAATGAGCTCGGAGATATGATTATCATCTAACATCCCCGCTACATTCGGGGCAACCTGAATGCATGCCCTAGTTTCTGAAGCTGCTCGTGTTGGTCATCTCCAGTGACTCCCACTGCCCTCCTAGGCAGGGGAGGTGGCGCAAGGAGTGCTGGCCATGAGGCAGGGGAGCTGTTGGGGCGTGGAGGACTCTGGCGAAGAGCTGCGCCCCTCTTCACTTCATCCAGGACTGTGTTCCCACCCCGCTGCCCCTCCGGCCTCCTGAAGCTGCTGGTCCTCACTCAGTGGGACAGTGGGAGGCCGGCTCCGCCTCAGCTGACTGATCTCTGGCCCATGGGGAAGGTGCCCATGCAGCTGGCCTGGCTCCTGTGGCCACTGCCCACCTTCTTGGACTAGGGCTAGAACACTGCTACTCGAAGAGGGAAACCCCAGCAACGCATGTCAAGGAAGGGACAGCCTCTGACTGGAACTGCCCACACTTCTGGCCATGAGTAGTTCCGAGGAAGTGACCACAGAGGTGCTTGGGCCAGAGAAAGGGAGAAGTGGTGCTGCACGGCAGATGGGCAGGAGGGCGGGCGGGGGGTGGCACGGAGTGAGACTTAAGAAAGCGGGGGGAAGGGCCACAGCAGGGGGCTGGGATCACAGCAGGAAAGTGGCCTGGTCAGCCAGGGAGAGTGCTCCAGTGACAGGGTCGGCCAAGGACATGTTTAAAAGCAGGATCTCAAATAGTCACGGGGAAGGGCCGGGCCACCAAGCGTGTGGGACCGGGACATTCCCCCAGCATGGGAAGATGGCAGGACATGCGGCTGCCGTACCTTCCTTGGCAGGTGACGTTTCAGAGAAGTCAGGGAAGATAAGGATGCGGCTGAGAGGGGAGAGCCTCCCTGGGGGTGAGATGCGTGGCCTAGCGTGTTAGAGGATTTGGGCCCAGGAGTGGAGGCAATGGTGTGGATATGTTCACTGGTGATTCCATTCTCTTCTCTGTGGATCTGTGGATGTTTGCTCCACGCTTCTAAACCGCTTATTAAGGTGTAAGAGAATATTGGGAGAGTAAAGTACATTTGCCCTGTGTGTATAGCTTGACAAAGGTTAACGTGTTTTTACATTTTACAAATTTATACGTTTTTACCCTGGGGTAACAAGATTTAGAACATTTACCATGCCTTCGGGGTTCTTTTCTTTTGCATTTTTTTTTTTTCTAACAAACATCTAAATTTTTCTTACTGAAGTACAACATTTTTGCGTGTTATATTTTTATGTGGCAATTTTTATGTATTTATGCTTCCAGTAGAAACTTAGAATCAGAATTTTAAGTTATAAACCTTTCTCTGGATGTTAATTGTGTGTTAGTGATAGTGACTCCTTGCCTGTTATAATTATACAAATGTTTCCTCCTAGTCTGGCATTTTATTTTAACCGTGTTAATTCTCCAGAAGTTTAAAAGCTCTAAGACATCAACTGTGTCAATATTTTTTTATACATTTTGGATTTCATAACTTGATTATTCAATACTTCCCCACCCAAGTATTAAAGAAACTGATTTTCCCATATTTTCTTCTGCTGTTCCTATAACTGAAAATATTTTCACATTTTATTCATCAGGAATTTGTTTTTGAGTATGATATGAACAGGAATTTAGCAGTCATTAATACTGCTGATTTTCCCAATGCTATTTATTTGTGAGTTTCCACACCGATTGGAAGGTACGTCTGTCATCTATTCAGTGGTCATTCTGGGGTACCCTTTCAACTGCCTCCCTGTCCCATCCGTCTACTTGTGGTATCTGGCTGCAGTATCTCATTATTTTGATTAATTCTGCTCTATAGTTTGATTTTTAATCATAGAACGTCTCCCGTGATATTTTTAAATTTTCTTGGCATTTTTATATATTAATGCTTTCACTAGAATATTTATTCATTTAATTTTATTTCGGTAGCTTTTGGGGTACAAGTGGTTTCTGGTGACATGGATGAATTCCACAGTAGGGAATTCTGAGATTTTAGCGGACCTGTCACCTGAGTGGTGTACATTGTACCTAATGTGCACTTTTTATCCCCAGCCCTCTTCCCACCCACCTCTTTTCTGAGTCTCTGGAGTCCGTTCCATCCCTCTCTATGCCTTCGTGCACTCACAGCTTAGCTCCCACTTATAAGTGAGGACATACGGTTTTTGATTTTAAAAGACACCACATCTTTATTAGTGGAGTTTCACATCTGGAAACAAGATGTGTGTTTGTTTAGGCAAAGCCTCAGTGTGTCCTCCAGGAGAGCTTAATGCTGTTCTTCCCACAGGCCACGTGTGCTTCCTGCAGAGCGTGTGGCCGGGCAGTCCCTGGCTCTCCTCGGGGTCTGACACCGCCTCTGTTTTGCACACTGTTGGCGGGGAGCCGAGCGCTGCACGTCTGGAGCCTTGCTCTGGTGCTGTGGCCACCCGGTGCCTTCCTGGGAGCCAGCAGAGCGGTCCCCTTGCCCCTGGGGGACACTGGCCTGCACTGGGCAGTGGGTGGGCTGTGGAGCATGTGTGGATTTCAGCCCACTCAGCCCTGGGGAAGTCTCTGCTGCCTGGACTCACTGGGCCTGCCCCATCGCTTGAAGACCCGCTTGCATGAGTTGTCTCGGGCTGCTGGAGGAAGCACACAGGCTGGGCGGCTTGAACGACACACGTCCATCCTCTCCCAGTCCTGGAGGCTGGAAGCCCAAGGCCGCGGTGTTGGCAGGCTGGGTTCCTCCTGAGGCCTCGCTCCTTGGCTCACAGATGCTGTCCACTCCCTGCCCTCACGTGGTCATCCCTCTGTGCGTATCTGTGTCCGAATCTCTTCTTAGAAGGACACGGCGGCTTTGGGTGAGGGTCCACCCGGTGACCTCATTTAACCTTAACGTCCTCTTTACAGACCTTGTCTCCAAATACAGCCCCGTTCTGCGGTACCAGGGTTAGGACGACAACAGATGAATTTTAGGGGCACACAATTCTGCCCATTACAAGTGCTAAAGGCTTCTCAGTGACTCCCTTGAATTGTCTGCATGTGAATAATATCATCTGTAAGTAATGGTAATGTTATTTCCCCTTTCTAGTATTCTATGAAGAAAAATTGCTGCTTTTCCTTTTTTTTTTTTTTTTTTTTTTGAGACAGAGTCTCGATCTATCTCTCAGGCTGGAGTGCAGTGGCACAATCTCGGCTCACTGCAACCTCTGCCTCCCGGGTTCAAGCGATTCTCCTGCTTCAGCCTCCTGAGTAGCTGGGACTACAGGCACGTGCCACCATGCCCAGCTAATTTGTGTATTTTTGGTAGAGACAGGGTTTGGCCGTGTTGGCCAGGCTGGTCTCCAACTCCTGACCCCAGGTGACCCACCTGCTTCAGCCTCCCAACATGCTGGGATTATAGGCATGAGCCACCACACCCGGCCAGAAAAATAATTTCTAAACAATCTTATAAATAAGGCAAAAGGGTGGCTACCGTCCTTTCCCCGGCATCGTGGAGCAGGATCTAACAGACCTGCCGGAAGAGTGTGTAATTCTTTGTGGGGATGTGTCTGTATTTGATACAGCTGTTTACTGAGCACTGCCAGGACTTTGTGAAGTTACCCGTTAACTTACAGGTTTCATTAACGCATAGGTTTCGCTCAGCAGGGATGCAGATGACTCCTGACTCTTAGCAAAGTGAACACCAGACCTGCACTGTTACTGCCCGGTGCGACGTCAACCAACATTAGTTCTAACCTTGCAATCTTAGTTCCACATTCTCTTCCCATTGCTTGTAAATATAAGTATCTCTTAAAGGGCTCTTTGAGAGCTTTGCCATCTGTTGGTTCTCTCGTTCTTGAGTTAAATAAACCTTTGACACGTGCCCTCTGTTTATTTGTAGGAGCGTCTTTCCTTCAATCATTCTCTGGCAAATTCTACATGCATCCTGTGTTTAAGGCTAACTCAAGGAGCCTTGATTTGTCTCTGAAATTATGGCTGCATTTGTTTCTGGAATAATTTTCTTTAAGCGTTGTAACAATCCTTTACCATTCAGATTCCACGTGTCCCCCAGCTGGGTGCTATGCAGTACGTGTGGCCCAGGAGAGCAGTCACACTCTCACTGGTGAGCTTCTCTTGTTCATGTTTGGTCTCGGTGACCCCTCTCGGCTAGTGACCTCGCTGCCTCGGCCTGAGCCCGGTGAACGCTGCAACATGACAGACTCAATGGCGTTTGAGAAGGCTTTCTTCTACTTATTTATTTATATATATATATTTTTTTACCATGGTAAATCTTTTTGACCTGTGTTGGCTGGTGGCAGGTGTGTGGGAGATGGTGTTGAATCCCTTGCAGGAGACACAGAGCAGGAGGCTGGAGGAGGAGGGCAGAGCTCTGGGGATTCTGCCACATGGAGAGGGATGACAGCGGGTCCAGAGGGTAGGGATGGGCGGGCGTGGAGAGGACAGCAGCAGAAGGCAGAGTAGCCATCACTGGCCAACCGTATCTTCCACGCCTCTCAATCTCCAGGCAGGGCCAGACCTCAGGTCAGAAGAGGTCAGATCTGACAGGGCAGGTGAGCACTGGGGAGGCCATGGAGCCCCAGGATGACTGCGGCTCCCCTAAGAGCCTGCTTCCCCCGAGGTGGCCTCTCTGTACTCCCCAATTCCAGGGGTTATCTGTGACTCCTCTCCTCTCCTGCCTCCTTTCTACCTCTCTCCCCTCTCAGCTCTCTCCTACTATGTTGGCCACACCTTAAAGTCAGTGGTAGACGCAGTGATGAAGGTGGTCCATGACTCCAGTACGGCGTGAAATGTGGCTTTCCTCTTTGGTTTCTGAGAACTGTGCACTATGGGGTGAGTAGTTACACAGAGGCTCTTGCTGTTTTCCTTTGCTGTTGTGGGCTCAGAAATGAGAATGAACAGGGTCCCAAAGGGCGCCTCTCTGTTGTCCGCTCCCTTTCTCCAGATCCCCCACAAGGCCTGCTCTGTGCCCAGAGGACTCCAGGTCTCCACCAGGAGAATTGGAGACCCTTTGGGGAGGATCGCGATGGTTTGAAGAGGCTGCTGGGAAAGAGCCTGCCAGCTTCAGGGCTCAGGTGTCTTGTCCAAGATCTCAGAGAGTGTCACCAGCAGAGGGAACAAAGCCAGGAGGTGGCACTTCTCCTGGTCACCCTCATCACAGGCTGCCTAACACAGGTGCCAGGGTCAGGCTGAGGGCCTAGAGGAGGTCCATCTCCCTCTGATTCCCTTCTCCTTCCCCACTTCCATGTTTAAGCGCCCCTGAAATTGCATGAGGCCCGAATTTTAATCCCTCCGTTTTAAGGCCAGCTCCTGAGCAACCTGCATTTCCCTTTGCTATGCAACCCAACCTACTCCCAGGTTCAGGGATTGGGACGTGGACGTCTCTGGGGAGAGGCATTATTCTTCCCGCCACACAAGCACACACACCAGCAAGGGCAACATCATTCACTGTGATGGGTGCTATGGAAACGATAAGCATGATGTCCTGACAAAGCCACAGACAGGACATCGGGAGGGGCCGTGTGACACTGATGTGAAGACCCGGCGACTAGCTTCTTTCTGGGGTGAGTGCTCCAGCACGGAGGCGTTCGGGAGAGGGAGATCCAGAGCCCCGGTTAGGAGTGTGGCTGTTATTCTAAGCACAGGTGGGGACCCCACACGGTTCAAGTAGGAGAGTCACCGGGTCTGGTGTTCATTTCTCTCTGGCTGTGGGCAGAGAACAGATTGCTGGGGACAAAGGCTCAATACGTGGTGCTGCAAAAGCTCATAACAAGTGGTAAGCTAGACCTGGTCAAAGGCCAGGAATAGCCTCCTGGAAAGAACGTGCATGAGTAGGAGTTAATGAACTGGAGAAGAGAGGATAGGAATTCTTGGCAGCAGGGCTGGAAAATGAAAAGGGAGCAAGACCTGTAGAATGCATGTAGGAGGTGTGAAGAAGGCATAAAAAAGGCACGTAGAAGGTCTGAGGGAGGCATGAAGAAGGTGTGAAGAAGGGATGCAGAAGGTGTGAAGGAGGATGAAGAAGGCATGAAAAAGGCATGTAGAAGGCATGAAGGTGTGAGGAAGACATGTAGAAGGTCTGAAGGAGGCGTGAAGAAGACATGAAAAAGGCAGGTATTAATAGAAGGTGTGAAGGGGGCGTGTAGAAGGTGTGGTGGAGGCATAAAGAAGGCATGTAGAAAGCATGAAGAAAGTGTGAAAGAGGCATGAAGAAGGCATGTAGAAGTCATGTAGAAGTCTGAAGGAGGCATGAAGAAGGCATAAAAAAGCATGTATTAATAGAAGGCTGAAGAAAGTGTGAATGAGGCATGAAGAAGGCATGTAGGTGTGATGAAGGCAGGAAGGCATGTAGAAGGTGTGATGGAGGCACGAAGAAGGCATGTAGAAAGCATGAGGAAGGTGCGGTGGAGGCAAGAAGAAGGCATGTAGGTGTGAAGGAGGCATGTAGAAGGTGTGATGAAGGCATGAATAAGGCATGTAGAAGGTGTAATGAAGGCATGAAGAAGGCATATAGAAGGTGTGATGAGGCATGAAGAAGGCATATAGAAGGTGTGATGGAGGCATGAAGAAGGCATGTAGAAAGCATAATGAAGGTGTGAAGGAGGTATGAAGAAGGCATGTAGAATGTGTGAAGGAGGCATTAAGGAGGCATGAAGAAGGCATGTAGAAAGCATAAATAAGCTGTGGTGGAGGCATGATGAAGGTATGTAGAAGGCATGTAGAAGTCTGAAGGAGATATGAAGAAGGCATACAAAAGCATGTATTAATAGAAGGCAGAAGGTGTGAAGTAGGCATGAAGAAAGCATGTAGAAGGTGTGATGAGGCATGAAGAAGGCATGTAGAAGGTGTGGTGAAGACATGAAGAAGGCATGTAGAAGGTGTGATGGAGGCATGAAGAAGGCATGTAGAAAGCATAAAGAAGGTCTGAAGGAGGCATGAAGAAGGCATGTAGAAGGTGTGGGGAAGGCATGAAGAAGACATGTAGAAGGTGTGATGGAGGCATGAAGAAGGCATGTAGAAAGCATGAAGAATGTATGAAGGAGGCATGAAGAAGGCATGTAGAAAGCATAAAGAAGGTGTGAAGGAAGCATGAAGAAGCCATGTAGAAGGCATGTGGAAGGTGTGACAAAGGCACCAGAAGGAAGGGCACACAGCAGGAATGGAGAGTGGGGGAGCATGGAGCCAAGGGAGGCTGGAGACCCCACAGGGCTGGCAGGACAGGTGCAGTGCAAGCTCATCCCTTATCTGAATAGCAAGTGAATAGCAAGTGGAAGGGTTTCCAGGGGACGAAGCCAACAGGATGGGACTGGCTTCTTGAGCAGGTCATGTGGTTGTGGCATGGGAAACTGCCGGTAGCAGTGTTAGGAGCAATAGCGCTGCCAAGGTGAGGGAAGATGGGAGCTTGTGTTGAGGAGTGGGCAGTGGAGATGAAGAGAGATAGGCAAATGGGAGAAGAACAAATCAGGAGCTAAAGCGAGAGGATTCGGTGTTGGATTAGCTGTGGGAGGGTGTGTGGGGAGGGTGTGTGTTGAGGCTGACTTATGCCCCACCTGGCTCAGAGCACTGGACACCGGGACTGGGGCCCTAAAGGACTACATCGAAGGTGGGAGGTGGGGGTGGAGATGCAGTGGGGTGGCAGGGAATTAAGCTGGGGGCATCAAGTTTAAGGTGTTTTTGTAACATTGAGTGGGGTTTGGGTAGTCGGGTCTGAAACTCACAGGAGACTGGACTAAATGTAGAACCTGGAGTACCATGCGTGTGCTGTTGATGGAAGCCACAGGGCTGAATGAGCTTCCCTGGGGAGGGAAGGCAGAGTGGGAGATGGAGATGGCCCAGGCTGGCCCTGGAGGAGCAGCTCCGCTGGTGGCCAAAGGCAGGGGAGCCAGCTTTGCCAGGGAGCTGAGGAGAGGCCTGGGGCAGGGCTTGGTATGAGCGTGGCTCTGGAGGACGCAGGAGGACAGCACTTCCAGAAGGAAGGCGTGGGCAACAGGTTTGGAGGTGAGGACTGGAAACACCTTTGACGCAGTAGCTTGGAGGCTCGAGGATGTTGGGGTCTCTCCATGGAGTTGCGAGGCGCACATTAGATTGGCATGAGGAGGAAGAGACTGGAGAGAGAGACCAGGAGCTCCTCTTTCCAGAGGTTTGGCCGTGAGGGAAAGTAGAGGGCCCAGATGTGCCTGCTGAGGAGTGTGGGGTGAAAAGAGGGTTTCATGTAAAAGCCAGGAGGAAAAGCCCATTGCAGAAAGTTGTAGAATCTGCAAAGTGAGAGGAGTGATTCGGCACAGAGACGTGAAGCTCGTGGCTTACTGAGGCTGCCCGTTCCACTTCCAGACGGTTCAGGTCTTAGGCTTCCTTTACCTCAAGTAAGAAAACCGCCACCCCCACCCCTTCTCACCAGCGGTCCTGGTTTTCCACCACGAGAACAAGAGCAGGCCCCACAGGATAAGAGAAATCCCTGTTTCCCAGGATGCTGATCCAAGATGCCCAACCATTCTTTAGAGGATGCCTTGTTTGTCTTTTTTTTTTTTTTTAAACTGATGGAGCTTTAACTCATCAGTGTTTCTTGAATAACCGGAGGGACATTGGAGGAACATTCCAGCAACAGGCATGATTCTCCTCATGGGGTCAACGAGCACATATTTGGTTTATTGGTTCCAGTTTTCCTGGTTCTGAATAAATTGTTGACTTTTGGCACACCTAATAATTGAGAGTCAGCACCCATTCCAAAGTTTCATAGCAAATAATTACGTTTCTAAAGCACTTCCCTGATAAACTCCACGTAGCGCTTGTGCCTGCACAAAGCCCAAACCCTGAAAGGCTAGATGGACCAGCCAGACCCGTTTGGCCCAACAAGAGGACCCAAGGGGATTATCTGGGCTCGAGCACAGCGCCGTGGATCTGCACCCCATGTTCTGTCACCAGCAAATTGTGGGGTGTCAGTGAGGGTGGAGGTCATCCAAGCTGATGCCCATTTACAGACGAGAAGTGTGGCTCGAGGTTAACTGCCCCCACCTGAGCTGGAAATGGAGCCTGGTCCTTCCAGGGTCCTGAGAACCGCATTCTTGTGAGTCTCACCTGTGTGCGGTTCCCTGCCCTGCGGGTCTCATCTGTGGTTCGCTAGCTTCTGAACCTGGAGTTAAACCACAGGAGGGCAGGTCTCGGCCACAGGGTTCCTGCTGGGCTCTCAGTGCCTTGTCCTGTACAAGGCATGCTCCAAGAGCTCACTGAATATCGCTGGACGCGTGGAGAAACAAAGTTCGGGTGGGACGATTCCTGTGCATGCTTGTTTTCCCTACAGCAGATGGAAGATATTTCTAGAACCATCTGCTTAGAACAATCAATGTTTCCAATGACCCATAGCCGATGTGCCAAGAATTCCTTGGCTATTCCCTGATCTGATAAATTGGGACAAAATCAAGTGAACACCCCATAAGACAATCCTACCTACCCTTGCAGCTTTCCAGCACCATAATATCAAGGTCACGGATTCATTTAAAGAATCCCAAAGGGCACGTGACCTCAATTTTTATAATTTCCTTACTGAAATTCAAGAGAAACTTCCTAGCTGTTCCCCATTATCCCTTTGTTGCTCAGAAAAGTTAAAGTTTAAATGGCAATTCTCTTTAGAATTTAATATCTGTTCCCAAACATTCTCGGTTTAATTGCTAACTGATTCTTTAGAAAATTGAATCGCTATATTACATTGTTTTTATGCACCAATGGCCTGGGAAATGTTGGCAGCGGTCCTGCCAAAGATAACGACGTCTGTGTATCAAGCTGTGATTGCTTTATTAGAAAAGTTCCTAGCAAAGGTTTTTCTTGTTTTTAATTTTTGCTGCTTTTAATTTTTATATCCCAGCGTTGATTTGGATCAGTACCTGTTAAAACCAGGATTTTAGTATTTAAGATTCTCTCCACCTTTCTTTAGAGCTGTTGCCACTTATCTTCTAAAATGCTTAAGGAGCATGGCCAAAAATGGGTGGATTTGTGGTCGAAAGAGCATTGAAGTGGCTCAGAGACCCAGCCCCCAGCCCCACGTGTCCCATAGGGAGTCTCAGCCTGGGAGAGGTTGCCTCCCACCCTGGGACACTTCAGGTCCCATCTGTAGAGTGAAGGGGTGACACGTGAGGACTGTCAGCACCTTCAGTCCAGGATTCTACCTTGATGAACCATTCATTACGTCCAGGAGAAAACACCTGCGGATGCCACTCCACAGGGCTAAGAGGAAGCAGTGCACAATAGACCGGGGCTGGCCGCTTAGATACTCAGTGAATGCGAGGAACTGGCTTGTTCTTCTGCCTCAAGACAAACATGATGTCACTTTCCAAGTGAAAACACCTCCCCTGGCTGCCCGGCGTCAGCAGCTGCGACGCTCTGCAGGGTGGTGCACCGAGCAAATGGCACCGAGTCCCCACCTTTTCTTGCAATGCCACTGGGGCTCCTGCCCTCAAGAGGCTGAGTTGCCCACCTCCCCTGCCCCACACCTCCTGGAAATGGGCTGAACCTGTCCCATACTCGACCCACAGAATGCAGAGAAGTGAGGCGTGCCAGTTCCGAGTATAGGCGCCCGGGGCCTTGCAACCCCACCGTGAGGACAAGCTGGGGTGAGCCTTCTGGAGATGAGAGGTCATTTGGAGAGGGGGAAACTGCCCTAGACACAGCTACCGACCAGAGGACCCCGCCAGGCTCAGTGAGAGCCCAGCAGAGATGAGCGAACTCCGCTGCAGATCAGCGGAACTGTTGGTCTCCGGAGGATGTGCGAGAAGTGACTCACGGTTGTTGTCTGAACCCACCAGGCTCCGGAGGCGTGTGCCACCCAGCGCGAGCTCACCGACACACTGGGTGTCACACACTCCACTACTAGCTCCAGCTTCTGGCTTCTTCTCCTGCCAAACGTTTCCCACCTCCCACTCCCCAGAATCAAATCCCACCCTCTGGGCAAGCTCCGCTCCTAGGAGCCCCCGTTCTCTGTGCTGCGCCTCTCCCTTCTCAAGATGTCCCCCCTCTGACGTCCCCTCCCAGGTCTGCTTTCAAATCTGTTCTCATTCTCCAGAAGACTCCTTCGTGTCACCTCCTCGTGGAAGGCCTCCCTTTCTGTCCAGCAGAACGGGCCAGCCCCTTGCACTGCTGTTGTCTCCTGCTCACAGAGAGAAGACCGTTCAACTCTCCACCAGTCCTGATTTCCGTGTTTGCAGGCCATCCTCTCTAGGCTGCAGTCTGGAGGGTAGGAACAACTTTGTACTCACTGTTGGATCCCTCTGATGTTGTGGGGCATTCAGCAGGTGCTCAGAGCCTGGGGACTGTGGGACTCCTGGGTAGTGCTGGAGGCCCAAGGTTCCTCGGCAGTGATTCTTACAGGCCCTCCAGGGTCCCGAGGCCCCCCATTTTGAGGTGGCTGAGTGGCTGATGCAGGGCAGGAAGGCTGACCCAGGAAGGACATCAGGGCTCTCGATGGCTTCTCTGAGGTTTCGTAGCTGCATCACTCACTTCTCTGGGCCTCAGCAGCTATTGGGTTCACCCTGCACCCACCCTACGGTTCTCCATCCATCTTTTCACTCCAGCCATTGCTGCAGCAACCACCTGTGCACAGGTGACCTGATAGCCCCTCCTGTCATCAGTACCTCACGGCTCCCTTACGGGGGTTCTTCCCTGCTGTGGATGCCCCCGCAGCCATGCAGCCATCTTCACACACCCAGCCCAAGTGGGCTGGCACTACCCTTACCCAGTGGGGTCCCGGAGCCAAAGGACAAATGAGCTTCTTGCCCCATTGCGGCCTGCAGCGCTGGTCCTTGGACTTGTGTTCCCTCCTCCCTTGTTTTAATTTTCTCAGTGCCCTGGGGTTGCTTCCCCAAAAAAACAACTTACTCCAAAGCTTTATCTCCAGGACCCGGCGTTACTAAACACTGTGTCTAAGATGGCTGCGGAGGTCTCAGAGCTGGAGGAGGCCCAGGTGCAGAGCAGACAGTGCATGTGCTCTGGGGCCAGGTGCAAGGGATGCAGGTTCTGGCTTGGTCACCTCTGAGCAGGCCTGACTTCCTGAGCCTTGGTTTCCTCCTCTCTAAGGTGGGGACAGCTCCTGTTTGATGTGAGTCCCTGACTGCAAGCGTCCAGGTCTCTGTGCCACTGCAGCACTGCCTCTGGGTTCTGGGGATCCCGGGATGGGGGCTGTCCTGCTCCTTGTCGTTGTCCTACCCCCGGCACAGTGTCTGCACAGAATCAGCCTTCACACATCAACAAGGGCTGAGTGAGGCCAGGGATGCGGCTGCTCCTGCTGGCCTCTGAGCACGGTCCTGGCTGAGAGTGGGGCCTGAGTCACACAGTGACCACTGTGTCCTGGCCTAATGCTCTGAGGTCTCCATGTCTAGGCAGCAGTGTTTCGGCTCTCAGGATCCAACTACCAATGACCTTTCTGGGTTTCCATTCTCCTGGCAACAGGAGCCATCATCCTGTACTGCAATCTGCCACCTGCCATGAACAGGGCAGAGGTGGGAGAGGTGCACATAGATGCTCTCTCTCCCTCCCCTGCCCCACAAACTCTAACCTTCTGGAAAATTGAAAAGAGAGAAATTTTTCTTTCCTTTTCTTTTTTTAACCTAACTTGCTCCATGACTGACTTAATTAAAAGGAGGATGAGGGCTGCCTGTCACAGGGAGGCTCCTGGGATGAGCCGGGGGCTCAGCCCGGGACAGGTGAGCCTCCGATGGGAGGAGGGAGAAGACGCTGGGGTCACCTGGTGTTCCTCAGAGCAGCCACCTGGAGGGAGGGTCTCCCAGGTTCTTAGTCACATCTGTGGCCCCCTCTGAAAACACCGAACTTCTTTTTACAAACTGGGAATGTCCACTGAACTGGAGTTGTCTGTTGGAATTGTAACATCCACTCCCAAGTGCTTCTCAAACCATTATCTTTTGTTTAAAGAAGATTCTCTTCATCCAATATACTTTGTAAAAATAATGAGGTAAAGTATACATAACATTTTACCACCTTTACCATTTTCAAGTGGACTCTTCAGTGGCATTAAGCACGTTCACATCCCTGTACAACCGCCATCCCATCCAGCTCCAGAACTTTCCCTTCTTCCCAAACTGAGACTGCGTCATGAAATGCCCACTCCCCATTCCCTCCCGGCAGCCTCCATTCTATTTTCTGTCTCTGGGGATCTGGCTCCTCGAAGGACCTCCTACAAGTGGAATCACCCGATATTTGTCCTCTCGGGTCTGGCTTCTTGCACTTGGTGTCATGTCCTCAAGGTTCATCCACAGCGTGGCAGGCGTCGGAATCTGCTTCCTCCTAGAGGCAGAGGGCTAGTCCATGGTATGGATGGATCGCATTTAGCTCATCCATTCACCTGGTTGCGTCCACCTTTTAGCACTTGAGAATGATATGCTGTGAACAGGTGAACAGGGGTTTCCAAATATCTGAGTCTCAGCTTTGAGAACAATGTGCTGTGAACAGGGGTGTGCAAATGTCTGAGTTTCAGCTTTGAGAATGATGTGCTGTGAATGGGGTGTGCAAACATCTGTTTGAGTCTCAGCTTTCAGGCATTGTGGGTCTATACCCAGAAGTGGAATTGCTGGATCATAGGGTAATCCCATGTTTAATTTTTGGAGGACCTGCCACACAGTTCCCCACAGCCAAGATGTGTGTGCGTGTGTGTTTAATTAGAGAAAGAAGCTGTGAATGTGTGTCATCTGGGGAATCATATCAGCGTGTGCGCTAAGCATGTGCGTCCCTGAGTAGTTTTAATGTGAAAACAGTTACATATATTTTCTTCCCTCAGCTTGTGAAGAGCAGCTGCTGATTTCTCAAGGTGAGGACATTTGCCATCTGATATTATAAGTGGAGTTAGAGGAAAGCCTGTGGACAGGAAGTGGATCTGGAGATGGGGATGCTGGGCACGTGGCCTCTTTTCAAGAAGCCCCAACCTTTTAAACATCAACGTCATGTTTAAGTAATAATTCGCTGGGAACAAAAGTCAGAAGGTGTGAAAAGGATCCAATGGGAAGAAGCCTCTTTCTCCCAGCCCCATCCAATCACCCAGACACCTCCCTTCCCAGAGGCATCCGGCAGTACCAGCCTCTTGCGCCCCTTCCAGATTGATCTAAGCAGGTGCAATCGAGAATGGACATACTTTTCCTTCCTTCATTTTCTTTTTTTAAACCACATATACAATACCCTATAATATACCTGGCTCGAAACTTTCACAGTGAACTTGGAAGATTTGTTTATATCAGTTTATAAAGAGCTGCCCCGTTCTAAGAGTTGCATAGCCCTCCATCATCTGTCAATCATTTTAGAGGAAAAATATGCTTTAAATATGGTGTTTCTGATTGTAATGAGGACCGAAGCTCTAGTTGCCTGACGCTTGGAGAAAGCAACTGAATAGCTCAAAAGCAGCTGCTTGGAAGGCTTTTCTTGGGAAAATTGCCTTGAAATGTAGCTTTGAAAACCTTTTTATTGAAATATTTATTTTTATTGGAATATAATTTAATGCAGAAAAAAATGCATGTATCATAAGTGTAGAGTTTGCTGAACTTTTATAGCCTGAACATCTGTGAAGGCGACATTCCCATATGAAAAGGGGTGTGATCAGCACCCCAAAGCTAGATATTTTTGGAGGATTCTCTGGCCTGATTGATGTCTGAAACATTGAAACTTCAGCCCCAAGCCAGGCTTGTTCGGTTCCTGAGGCATTTGGGGAGCCAAGGATCAACTGATCTGGGGTCTCCCGCAGATAGGACTGGGATGCTGGCCTCCAGGAGGAAACGGGCCCCGGTGTCTGGGCCCCACCCTCTCCCAAGAGCTGCTCTGGAATTTCCTAGCTGTGTGGTCTCAAGAACGTTACTTACCGATGCTGGGCCTCTGTTTTCTCATCTATAACATGGGAGTGACCATGGGTGGCAGGGCACCGAGCCCCCGCTAATATCTCCCTGAAAGAGACATCACACTGTCCTCCCTGTCAAAGTCAGGCTTCTAATGACGCCCTCCTTAGGGTCATCTTGAACAAGCCCAAGGACAGAAGCGGATGCCCTAGGAAGCTCTTAGAAGGGTCTGTAACCCAGAGTTCTCTGCCTTCTGAATCCCTCCCCCAGTTCGGATGCCAGTGTGGGCAGGGACTTCTCATCCCTGCAGGGCTGTGAGCAGAAGGCGGAGGGGCACCTGTGGTTATGAAGCATGGTCAGGGCTGATCTGGGCTGACCTTAGTTGTCCAGGGCAGGTCTTGTCTGCTGTATCGCTGTCCCCTGGCTGGCCCTCACTGTGGGAGTGGCCCCAGGTCTCAGGTCCCCCTGCCTAACCCAGACCTCTGGCCTGTTGGCACCACACCCTGGCTGTCTCCAGCTGGCGCCTCCCTGCTGCAAGCGTGGTGTCCACCCGCTTCACTCTCACCCTGCCCCTCGGCTGCTGCCCTCATGCCCTGCCCCTCCAGGCTCCAGAAATCAGCTTTTCAGTTCTTTTTTTTTTTTTTTTTTTCTGGGAGGACTCAGGGTGAGCTAGAATTCCCCAGAGATTAGTTTAAAAAAAACATCAAAGTGCACTTTGTGCTCTGGTCAACATCTGGCTGTGCAGCTGCCATCAGCCTGACGTTCCCAAACAACTGGGGGCTTGACTTGGAATGCGCTGCGGGGTAAACGCTGCCGGGCCTGGGCTGTGCTCAGAGCAGAGGTGATACAGAGTCAGCATGTGGGGGTGTTTCCCTGGGCAGGGAGACCCTCTGTGGCCCTCCTGCGTAGCTTTTGGTATTGGGTACAGGGGCTGGGGTAAGGGGCCCCCAGGACTGAGATGCTCAGATAAATTTTAGTTGGGGGAGATGGTGCACATATTGGGATCAGAGCTAACGGGAGGGTGACCCCGGGCACCAGGATGTGGTGGGCAGGACTCTCCCCACCCTTGTGAAAGCCTCTGGCCAACCCTCCCCAACTCCTCATGGTAGGAAACAGGAAGAGCCAGGGACCCTTTTGGAAACCCAAAAGAAGAGCAAAAATCCTGAGTGGGTGAGGCCCCCTTGCTTCCACATTAGAGGGGCAGTGGTGGGACAGCAAGGCTCTGGGCGGGACAAGGACCCTGATGTGGCTGAAGCGTCTGGATGCAGATGGCAAAGCTCTAAGTGCCCAGGAGAGTGAGGTGGACAGGGCCCCAGCCCAGTAATGACCTGGGGACAATCACCCAAGCTCTTGGAGTCCATTGTCACACAACACAGGTGCTGACGACACCTTTAGGTGGGTGAGGGTGAGCTGTGCAAATATCCAGGGAAGGGCTGTGGCATCTGCCACACCATGCAATTGTTGAATGTCACAGTGTTAACTGGGGCCACTGAGCAACCAATACCGAGCCCCTGCATCCCAGAGGGCTGCTCCAAGAGGACGGTGTGCCCCATAGTGGGCAGGGCGGCCCCACGCTGCAAGGATGCTCAGCCAGAGCCACGCCGGTGCGTCCAGCAGCCCACATCTCTGTGTCCTGCCGCTGCTGCTCTCTCTGACACCAGCGCCACGTTGTATGGGAGAAGCAAATCGCCTCTACTTTCTCTGTTTTTGTCTGGCCTGGGATGATAAAGCAAAAATCTGACTTTCAACTCACTAGAGGCGTCTGGAAGCCTGCTCTGGGTTGGGGAGGTTCCCAGCTTATCTTAGCACAGGGGACTAGGCATTCACAGGAGGTAGGGGAACTGGGCTGCCTGCCACCCCTGTGCCCCGATTCTATCGCTGCGTGACAAACCATGCCAGACCTCAGTGGCTGCAAACAGAGGCACCTTGGTTTTGCTCGTGAACCTGAAGTTTGGGCAGAGCTTGAAGAGGGCAGCTCACCTCTGTTGCACTCAGTCGGGGTGACATGGAGGCTAGGGGCCAGGATGGCTGGAGACATAGTCACTCACAGGTCTAGGGTTTGATCCCAGCTGCTAGCCAATGCCTTCTCTGGAGCTTCACTGGGGAATCTGCATCACTCTCCACGCAGCTTGGGCTTCCTCCCAACATGGCGGCCAGGTTCCCGTGCTGAGCCTCCTGCAGGAGAGCTGCGAGTGGAAGCCACATGACCTTTTATGCCCCAGCCTTCCTAATTACACACAGTCATTCCCAGCCTGTTCTACACTGAGATAGTCACAATGGCTGCCCCAAGCTTAAAGGGAGGGGACATGGATTCCACTCCTTGGTGTGGGGAGTACAGAAAATTAACTGAAAAAACAGGTGGCATCAAAAATACTGCTGTGGTTATTTTTGAAAATACCTTCTGCCCCGTTTCCCCAGGTCACTCACCCAGTGGCCACGAGCTGCTCTGGAGGCACATGAACTCGCAGGTGCTTCAGCTGGGAAAAGTAGCTCTGGTGGCCCAAGGTCCGTGGTGTGGGGTATTCTCAGCAAAAGCACAGGGAAGCTGGGGAAGGGGCTCAGAGTCTCAGAGTCCTGTGCTCTGCAAGGTGTTCTCTGGAAGAGTTGGAACCCCTCACAGGGGGCTCTGGCAGAGCACTGATGGCATCTGCTATGGGGTAATCACACTCGATACAAATGGATCAGAATGATCAATTAGCAATTGTCCTGCCCCTTGTCTCTCGTGATCACAGGCAGGGAAGGGTGAGCTCGGTGTCTCCGTGCTTCAGGGAAAGTTGGTGAAGGAAAATACAAACTCAAGAACAGCCAGAGCCGCATTTCTCAAAGGGAGCCAGCCCTACCCGGTGTGTCCACTCCAAATCCTAGATCTCTGACCTCCAAGTCCAAGGTGCAGCCACCTGCCTTACCTCATGCCGTCCTTTGTCCCCCGCTTGGCTTTGGTCCTGCAGGGGTTGGAAATCCACCATTCTGTGTACACTCTGGTCCTCATGCACGTAAGGTGAGGATGTCTGATTATCCACTGAACATCTTGTTTGAATAAAGTTTTGCTAATAGCTATGTAGGTACACTGGAAGATCTTTATTGGGCCACTAAGACTGGTGTTTGGGTGTAGAGACTGGGGAAGCAACAGGAAAGATTCTTTTCTAAGGATGAGGAAGGGATTCCTGGAAGGTCGCCTGAGAGAGCTCCAGATTGTCCTCCTTGGAGCTGCAGCAGGAAGCGGGTTTTATATATTTGTTGTGTCTGCGTCATGGGATAGATTTTTCTACTGTAAAATGAGATTTTTTACGCTATGCCAAACACAGACGTTTTTCTCCTCCCGTCCACACTTCACAGGCATAGGGACCCCTCCACTATCACCGGGAGCTGTGAGCACTGAGATGGCACCACAGGCAGGAAGAGAGCTCACCGGAGGTCCCGGAGGAGCAGGGAAAGAGCCAGGTGCCGCCCAGATGCTACACACGCCCTGTGCTCTGCCAGGCGTTCTCTGGAAGAGTTGGGCCTCCTCCAGCTCCACTAGCATCATGGAGGCTGCCAAGCTGCCTCAGTTTCCCCAGTGCAGCTGTGACATGGGCCTGAAGGGACGTGGAGAGAGGCAGCAGATGCCTCCATGCTGGCTGTGTCACTTGTGCTGGGTGGTGACCAGGGGCCACGCCCCCATCCAGTCACATTAACTTACGTGAAAACCTCCAGGTGACGCCTCCAGGGGCCACTAGGCTCTCTCAGGTCCCTGGACCGAGGCTGCGACTTACACAGACAGATTCTGCCTATTTCTCCTTGAGGGTCATGATGCTCTCCTCCTGGGCCATCTCAGAGTCTTCACTGGAGAAAGAAGTTTCCATCTATAAAGTGTGCTCCATGGAGACATGGCTCACTTCACGCCAGACTTCCATCTCCTTGGAAAAGTGGCAAAGGATCTCAGAGGTAGGAGAAAGGCCCTGAAATCCCAGCACAGGCACCCGGGCATGAAGGGTAGGAGGAGCAGAGCTGGGAGCCTGGACTCTGAGGCCTTGTGAGATCCCCCCTGTCACCGCCCAGCCAGACTCACGAGCAACCCACCAAGGGACGGGTGGATGTGGCCTTGGAATTCAGAGTTCCCGTTTGCAGAAACGAAATGTGTATTTCATGGTGCAGCTGTTGGTAGAAAATGAGGTAAATCTCTGATCCCTCAGATTTCCAGAAATTGAGAATTTCCCTAAGTACCCCTGGCCTTGAGCTATACCGTCACTGACGGGGGCTGTATGCTGCTGGGAGCCAGGGCCTTGTAAGACCCAGACCCTCCTCCCTCTCTCCCGTATTAGTCAAGGTTCTCCAGAGAAATGGAGTTAGAGATGCATTGCTATAAGAAATGAAATGGGCTCGCATGATTACGGAGGCTGAGGGGGTCCAACGCCCTGTCGTCTGCAAGCTGGAAAGGCAGGAGAGCCTGTGCTGCCGCCCTAGCCAGAGCCTGGAGGCCCAAGAACCAGACACACCGACGACAGCACAGTTCCAGCCTGACAGCAGGAGGTGGTCAGTGTTCCAGCTCCAGCGGGCAGGCAGAGGGAAGGCTCTCTCTCCACCTTTGTGTTCTACTCAGGTCTTCAGTGGGTTGGATGAGGCCCACCCACATTGCGAGGGCGTCTGCTTCACTGAACTCACCATTGCACCTGCTTCTCTTGGGTGCTGTCCGATTGCAGAGACGCTGTGCCCTTGAGAGCTCCTTCCCCGCCGGGTGCGCTGGTGCTAGGATGTCTGCCCTGGTCCAGCCCTGCACCCCTGAGGAGCAGGCTCTTACTCTGGCTTCCATCAACAAGGTTGTTGGCCCCCGCACTAAGCTAAGACTTTCACCTTGGCATTCACTAGGCATAAGTAATAATTTGAGTTCTGTGTCTTTTATTCTTTATCTCGTGTCCAACTGGTTCTGAACCTGCGTGGGGAAGAGGTGCTGTTAGTATTACGCCCTCTCAAAGACCCTCAGTTCCTGGAGTGAGGAACTTTGAGGAATAAGAGAAGGCGATGGGGTGAGGAGGGCAGGACACAGTGAGAGGGTTTCATTGGGCAGGATGTGTGGCTTTGGGCCTTTCGGCTTAGATTCCAAACAGCACGCTTGACCTTGAGGTCATTAATGTTTCTCTTGGGTGAGGCTTGGACCCCTGTGGCCCGGGCATGAGACCTTGAGCTCAGGCCATGCCATGCCTGACCTTGACCTTGCTGACCAAGGCTTCACCTACAGGCGAGGGGTGTTCCAGGGAAGCAGGAAGTGTGCAGCAGGCACTGACCAAAGATGTGTTGGCCTCTGCAGAGGGACAAGGGGCCAGGCTGGGCCTTAAGGAAGCCCTGACGTGTGCCTGTCCTGGTGACCTTGCTCCAGCGGCCACCCCCTCAAGGCCCCTGCAGCCGGATGGAGCCCAGCAGTGTGGAGTCCTTTTTTCAGAGGCAGGTGTGGCTAAGGCTAGCGTTTGGTTAAAGAGGATGAAGGCTCTGTGGTGCAGGCCTTTTAAACCTCAGGAGGATGTCTATCAGTCTGTTTTCACACTGCTAATGAAGTGACTACCCGAGACTGGGTAGTTTATAAAGGAGAGAGGTTTAATGGACTCACAGTACCACATGGCTGGGGAGGCCTCACAATCATGGTAGAAAGTGAATGAGGAGCAGAGTCACATCTTACACGGTGGCAGGCAAGAGAGGTTGTGTAGGAGAACTCTCCTTTATAAAATCATCAGATCTCATGAGACTTACTCACTACCATGAGAACAGTATGGGGGAAACTGCCCCCATGATTCAGTTATCTCCACCTGGCTCCACCCTGGACACCTGGGGATTAATACAATTCAAGGTGAGATTTGGGTGGGGACACAGCCAAACCATGTCAGTGTAGAAAGGCCTATTTGCTGCTTTTACTGAAGTTCTTCCTTTAGGTCTGTGGGCAGAGGTTTCACCCCGAGGCAGCTGCTCTTTTGTGCCTTAGAGAACCAGGAAAATGCAGGACGCAGGTGACCGTGTCAGGACAGGAGGCAGAGCAGACAGGCTGCCCTGCGCAGCTTTCCGCACTCCAGCCTGGGAGGGCTGTGCACGGGGGGACTTCAACGCCTGTGCTTTGTCTCCGAGCTCTGGATAATACCCAGAGGGCAACTCCCAAGTTTGTTCTGGACTTGTTAATTGCAGAAGCTCCAACCAGAGTCTGAATCTGTGGATTTTAGAGATCTGAAAAGTGGCTTCCTCCACAGGAGGGTGGGAGGTTCTAAACGACACACACAAGGAATCAAGGCCTCTCTATGAGGGGTGGAGGGCTTCCCCTCTGCACTGGAGGGTCCTGATCTGTTACAATACAACTAGGTCCTGGACGAACAATGAAAAACACTTTTCAAACATTGCTGGAGTTGCAATAAAGTGAGTGAATGTCTAAAGAAAATAGGAAAACAGTGAGTTGAGACGAGAAAGGTAAGTGATAAAACTGTGGCTGCCCTGTGGAAACACTGAAGGAGCCCTGGGTATAAGAAATGAAGTTTTAGGCCTGCAGTTCCAGTGTCAAACCAGGACTCAGAGGGGACTACAGCGTGGGCAGTGCCCGAGGCCCTGGGAGAGCCCGGTGGGAAGCCTCTTTGAGAGGTGGACATGTGACTTACGGCCTCTGGTTTCCTGCAGACTCACTTCAGCCAAAGCTGAACTCATAATCACAAACCAGAAAGCATGCAAAGAAATCACCTAAAATGAGTTGGAGTCTGTATAAACGAAAAGAAAAAGCACAGAATCCAGTAGATATGTACCCTCCAGCACTTAAGAAATCAGCATCATCAGATATACAATGTAAAATAACGACCTGTGCAATGCCTAGGAAGTAAAAGAAAAGAAAGGAAAAGAAAAGAAAGCCACAGAGGCCATCGGAAGTACCCATGCAGAGAGGAAAGGGTGCCGCGCGGAACACGGCCTGAGGCCGTGGGGTTCTGGAGTCAAGTGCCGGTTCACCGCCCAGGCCTCTGCAGGGCAAGTCTGTGTCTTAGCTCCAGGCACTCCCTCCTCTGTTCCCTGGACACCGGGCACTTGGAAGCGCCCACTTTGGACCTGGCATAACCCACATTGTGGGAAACGTCTGCTGGGCACTGGCACCTTCACCTTGCTGGGGTCCAGGGTGTTTGTGCCTGCTGGGTGGCACCTCCAGGATAGGACTGGAGGGTGCCGACTACCCCTCACTGGCCCGTCTTTGATGCAGTCGCCCAGCCATTGCCGCCTGCCGGCATCACTGACTCGGTGAGTGGATCGGACAACGGCTTCCCCATGCTGTGGATTCCTTCTGGTCTCTGGCACACTTGGCCCATCTGGGTGAAGTCAAGGAGCTCTGGCTCCAAGTTGGAATTGGGAGAGGCTTGGTTCCCATTCATAGGGATTTGGTACCTGCTGCCCCTTCACAGGACATCCCGCCGGCTCTCATCTGCTCCTCGGCCATGTCATCAGCCTCCTCCTCGGTGGGGGACATTTCTGAGCTCCTCCCCAAGATCTGTAGGCAGCTCCTCACGGACGACACTGCAGAGTCTCCCACCTCCCAGCCACCTGGGAAAGGAGCTCGCAGGGCTCTGCGATGATGCTGGGGAAGTTTGGGCTGGTTCTGAGTGAGGGCGGGGGAGATAAGGCGGGGGCTGGTTCTGAGTGAGGGGTGAGGTGAGGTGGGGGCTGGTTGTGAGTGAGGGGTGGGGTGAGGCGGGGGCTGGTTGTGAGTGAGGGGTGGGGTGAGGCGGGGGCTGGTTCTGAGTGAGGGGTGGGGTGAGGCGGGGGCTGGTTCTGAGCGAGGGGTAGGGTGAGGCTGGGGCTGGTTCTGAGTGAGGGGTGGATAAGGCGGGGAGCAGGGAGCCAGGTGAGCGGCTTTGGGTGGTGCATTCACAGTAGAGTGGTGAATTCGGTGGTCTCGCCCTGGCCCTGGCCCTGGTCCTGGAGAGGGAAGGCAGCCTGCGGCATTTTCTCTGAAGTGAACGTTCTCAGCTCTCCATATATTGGCTTGATCACCAAGGAGAAAACATTCTGAGTTTCTTCTGGGCCAGTTTTATCACTAATCTGCAGAAAGCTCTGAGTGGTGCTTTTGGCTCTTTTTTCTTTACGATTACTGGAGCTGTGAAGAGGAGCAGCTCTACATAGTTTTTGCTTCTCGCGAAATACCATGAGTAGGGTGACTATTGTAATAGAAACATCCACAAGAAATTGTAACTAGGGCTATTGGCTGTTTTAAAATCAAGGCAACGTTAGTTAACATTTCTCAAATTTTAGTTTTGCGGATTATAAAACTAATGTATACTTTTTGTAGAAAGTCTGGAAAGTATAGACAATGTAGAAGAAGCTGGAAAATATCACTCATGATGCGCCCTCCCCTCCACCCCACATCCAAGCAGGCAGCCCCATTAACCGTTGATCTCTGTCCTTCCTGCACATTCCCACAGCATAAGTGGGGTCTTTGCTTTTCATGGTTGAGTTTGTGATGCAAATGCATTTGGATCATGCTTTTTACTTTCTTCTTCTTAACGGGATAGGTTTTTTTTACCCTCATGTCACTAAAGTCCTCCCTCCATGATTGTTTAAAATGGGTTTGTGAGTTCTTGTTATGAATGGATTACTTATTCAACAATTCCCTAAATAAAGGGATCATCTAATTATTTTCAGTTTTTCACTATTATGAATCCTATGGTGGTATCTTTTAAAATACATTTTGATGTTTCCCGCCCCCCCCCCCCACAGGTTCTCGAGATTTGGAAATAATTTTTAAATAAAAACAATGTGAAATATATTTTAGTTTGCATTTCAGATTCTTTGCTGAAGTTGGACAGTTTGGTCATGTTCAAGCCTCTGAATTTTCCCTTAGAATTGTCTTCTGGAAATCATGCCACAATAATTTAATTCTCCCTGGCTGTACGTGTGAGGGCCTCTTACCCTCTTGGGCATGGAGGAGTTAGCATGTTTGGTAGCCATTTCGGTCATAGTAGGTTGACAGCTGAGTTTTTCCTAGATCTTTCCAAGTAGACCAGCATGACTACGGAAGAGGCCCTGAAGGTCCCACCCCGACAGGTCAGTCCGAGGGGCCCTTGCCTGGGCACTCCGCACCTTCCCCTGGACCTGCTGATGTGCCCAGATGGGCGAACGGGGTCCTTCACGTCGGGCCCACCTCCAGCTTCCATGACTGAGGAGTTCTGCAGTGGGTTCGTTGAGAAAGTGGTGGTGAGACCGGGGCATCTGAGGGGAACGGTCAGCAGGGAGACGAGACAAGTGTGGAGACCAGGTTGATGGAAGGCGCGTGTCTGGAGGGTGGGAGAGCCACCAGGCGGGTGTCTGCAGGGTCTTGCAGAGTCGCTCAGCCACAGGTGGGCTGCTCTGGGGACCCAATCAGCACATTCCAGAGAGTGGCAGACCCCACAGCCGGGCGCGGGGTGACGAGCAGGACCATCTCGGAGAGTGCCAGACCCCACGGCCGGGTGCGGACTGATGAGCAGGACCGTCCCAGAGAGTGGCAGACCCCACAGCCGGGCACGGACTGATGAACAGGACCATCCCAGAGAGTGGCAGACTCCACGGTCGGGCACGGACCGATGAGCAGGACCATCCCAGAGAGTGGCAGACCCCACGGCCGGGCGCGGAGTGACGAGCAGGACCATCTCGGAGAGTGCCAGACCCCACGGCCGGGCGCAGACTGATGAGCAGGACCATCCCAGAGAGTGGCAGACCCCACGGCCGGGCACGGACTGACGAGCAGGACCGTCCTCCACTGTCCAGACAACAGCACCGACGAAGACCAGGAGTGGAAACCAGGACGGTGCCGTGAGCCCTTCACGTCCACGGAGTCCCTATGATGAAAGCACACGGGTGTCACAGTGACGCTCTCTCCCCTCAGGCGCTGCCGACCCCTTGTTGGGCTGCTGGACTGCTCAGGGCTGGCCCTTGAAGCCTAGAGGGAGCCATGGGTCTGTGTGTACAAATGTGTGTGCCCGTGAGCGGGTCTCTGTGTGGTCTCTGAGAACGAAACTTCCACACCACCAATCCTGGAGAACACAGAGCTGGGACTCCCGGGTACCTGAGGGCCTGGGTCGCAAAGCTGGCGGCTGAAGCTGGCCACTCTGAGGCATGCATGGCAGGAAGGGGTCATCAGGCAGGCCACCCAAGGCCCCGGGCACCTCTGATGGGTTTCCAGAGTCCCTGCCCTCACGACAGGGAAGTCAGTTGGAGAATGGGGTGCTGAAGTCTCGAGAGAAAGGCGTCCCTGACTCAGGGTCCAGAGTGAGCGGATTATGCCCCCCACATTGCGAGGCCAGCGGCTTGTCCTGACTGTGCCCCGCGTGTCATGGCAAAGGTTCGACACCCACTTTGGAGATGTCTTGACAGAGGCCAAGGTCAGGCTCCCATCCTTCCGCACACTGGAAGCTGCTGTACAGTGGACTCGGAGCCTGGGCTGGGGACGTCCTGATAACTGTCACTGTATCCCGGGGGGTGGCGCCTCCTGGGAGCCGTGGCCCAAGCCCCTTGCAACAGTGGGGCCAGGAGAAGGCTGGTTGCTGGGTGCGTCCTGTTCTCGGGGTTCCGTCCGCTGCATCCATCTCCCAGGGGATTTTCGGTTGCCCTCCTTGGTTCCACATACGCCCTGAGTGGTAATGCCGATTCCCACCTGTGCCGCCGACTTGGCGCAGGGAGCCTGTGGCTGCTTCATCAGGTCGTTGACCCCGATGGGCTCCATGGGTGGCCCCTGCCCAAGCATCTCGTGGAGGGACTCTGCCTGCGTCACCAGCCGCCAGTCCTGGGGGACACCGTGTGCATTTCCACATGAACCATGGTGGGAACCTGGGGGACGAGTCTCAGGCTGAGAAAGGTTCCTCTGGCTTCAAAGTAAATTATAAAGAGAGGTAATTTCCTAAAAGTGTCAGGGGACACTGTAACTGTCCCTTCTGAGCAGGACATTCTTGTGGACGTCTGCCTTCCCTTTTGTCTTCTGCCTGTGGGATTCTCCAGATTCTGGGCAGGTAAATTGTTTCACGCTCGGGCCTTCTCAGAGCCTTTCTGTGGCTGTAGGTTGTGGGGATGGCACCCTGCTAGTTTCCCCTGCTTCATTCACTCAGAGCCGCGGAGGGGGCCCCCCAACCTGCTCGGAGCCCTCCAGGGGCAAGCACTGTCCCTGCTGCCCCCCTGCTGCCTGGAACATCTCCCCAGTTCCACAGCTGACCCACCCTCTCAGGGTAACATCGCAGCTGTGGGGGCAGCCCCCTCCAGCCCCTCCCTGGTCAGTATCCCTGCTGCTGGCCCTTCTTGGAGACCCAATCTGCCCCGGAAGCGGCACGTGTGTGCGGCTCATGACCTCGCTGTAGGGCTGTGCCAAGGCAGTGCCACCTTGGGAAAAATCAAAATGCCATACCAGCTCCTCCCAGCCAGGGCCAGGGCACACCCTGTCTCCTCAGAATCCCCCACAGAAGCAGGCAAGGAATCAAAAACTCAAGTCTGCAGGAAGCCAGGCAGGGATGAAGGAGGGGTGGGCTGTCACAGGTGAGAGGGTCCCAGGAGCCTTTCTGGAGGAGGTGACTTCAGGCTGGATTTGGAGGGGCAACTTAACAAGCAGACCGGTGGGTGGAGACGCTCAGGCAGAGGAAATGGCATGGAGTGTCCAGGAACCCACGAATCAGCTGGCATTGTTGAAACATGGAGAACGCAGAGACGGGCTCAGAAGTCGGCCGGAGCCTGTGTCATTGGCCCACGTGGCTTCAGTCCTTCCCTTCAGCCTGTGGGGAATCTCAGGGGAATTCTAAGTAGGAAAGGAGGATGTACATGTTAGGTATTTATTGGTTTTGTTTGTTTGTTTTTAATCACTTATTTTCACAAGTGTAATCAAAGCACCTGGTTGTGAGTCCAGGAGAGTAAAACATTTAGCCCATCACTGCGTTTCTGACGCCTGCAGCAGGATTCCTGCCAAAGGAAAACCCATTTATGGTCATATACTTCCATGAACCTTTGATATAATCAAGTTATGTATCTAGAAACCTGCCTTTTTAAAAACATTATCCTGTCTATAAATGTAGTAAATGTTATATAAAATGCAATCATGTTTAAGAGGTTAACTATTATTATATTAATTCAAGTTAAACAATTCAAATTCTCAACTTCATTTATAAACATAGTTAATTAAATTCCTTTATGCATGTAAAACTGCATTTTCAAACTAAATACTTTGATTTTCTCATTAAAAGCTTCAGATGCCCAATAGGGCAAATACAAAAGGCTAATAAGAAGGCCGGGAGTGGTGGCTCACGCCTGAATCCCAGCACTTTGGGAGGCCGAGGTGGGTGGATCACTTGAAGTCAGGAGTTCAAGACCAGCCTGGCCAACATAGTGAAACCCCGTCTCTACTAAAAATGTAAAAATTAACTGGGTGTGGTGGTGGGAACCTGCAATCCAAGCTACTTGGGAGGCAGAGGCAGGGGGATCTTGAACCTGGGAGGCGGGGGTTGCAGTGAGCCGAGATTGCACCACTGCACTCTAGCTTGGGTGATAGAGCGAGGCTCTGTCTTTAAAAAAAAAAAAAAAGCTAACAAGGAAGAATTTTTCCCAAACGCTTTCAAATTCAGACACTAAGTAATGGTCACAAACATCCGAATTCCAAGTTCGCTGAGACATTTCACTCACTTTGCATTTCGGGACGTGTGTGTTATTCCTGCCCTCTACAGAAGCGTAAAGTCAGAGATCTTGGCCTCCTTCCTTACCTCGGTACCTGGTGCAGCCCTCCTGGGCAGTTGCGTCCTCTTACTGGGACCCGGTGCCTCGAATGTCCAGGGTGATGGCACGTGTACCACAAGAGGACACTCAGCAGCCTGTACGTGGTCATCCTGGCAACTGGGGCCTCCAGCCCACACATCAGAGGGAAGCGTTGGCTAAGTCTGGACTCTGTCCCATTCTTCTGGGTGATTTGAGTTGACAGCAGTCTGATCCTGCCAAGAGGGCAGCTGACGTCCGTTCACGACATCCTTTGCTGCCTGGCTGAGGCCTGCATGGTGTCGCTGGACCAGGGCTCCACCAAGCAGTTTATTGATGTCGATGGGATTCACCAGGTCTCCGTGGTGCCAACACCTTCACCGGCCAGTTCCTCTATCTCTGTCCTCAAAGGCATAGATTTTAGGAGTCATGTCTACCCTCAGGCAGGTGGCCAGAGTCCTGGGGAAGTAACATGGTCCAAGAGCTGCCGAGACCCTCCCCGTGCACATAACAGCCCAGACAGGTGATGAGGACACCAGCATGGGCCTGGGGTGCAGAGAGGAGGAGAGGAGAGACAGGACAGGCCCTCGGGAAGTGGAGCCCCGTGAGTGAACCCTGGAAGGACCTCTGTCTGTTCTGTCGCCTCTGCATCCCCAGCCCCAGGAATGGTTTCGATTTGAGTTCAGGGACCTGAACCCAGGGGCCTCGTGCTGCTGTGGGGGCAATAGCAGAGGGGAGGCGGGGGTGCAGAAAGGAGGCAGGGGTGCCGTGAAGGCGGGTGGTGTGCCCTGGCCAAGGGGGGTTGCTGGGGAGAGTCTGCGGGAGCCTGCAGCGGGGGTGGCAGGGGGTCTGCAGCTCAGGGGAGGATGCTGGTGTTGGTATGATTTCGGAATTGTCTGAAGGGGTGAGGGCTCACCCAGGGCAGCATGGAGTAAAGAGGTGAAAAGTCAAAGACACAGCCCCAGGCCATGGCTGTGGGTTTCAAGTCAGGCACAAGAGCCAGTGAACAAAGACCTGAGAGAGTCAGTCTGGGTGGGGTGTAGGGGCAGCTGGAGAGGGTGTCCTCCTGTCCCAGAGACCACTCGCTTTAGGGCGCCCTCACAGAGCTGGGACTGGGAACATGGGGGACCGCAGACTCACGGGGTAGGGGTGACACTCTGGAATCTGTACTTTGAACCAGCTTCCTGGGAGTTCCTGGGACATCATGGGGAGATGCTTCTCTCCCATCTGCTGCTGCCTTTGCCAGTGTTTTCTCTCCTGCTCTGCCGTGAGCCAGGGACAGCCGTCGACACACCCAGCCCCTGAAGTCACCTTCTCCTCACTTTCTCGGCCGGTTTTCTTTTCTGTTTAACCCACCCGTTGCTTTCTGTACAGTTCTGCTTTTGGAAGATGTGGGCTGGCATTAACTTGGCACATTCACAGCATGTGAGCGAACTGAACTCTGTGTCTTATAATGAGGGCTCTGGGCAGTGGCAGAAAGAAATGACCACAGTTCCCCAGCCCCTTAACAACATTTCCTGGGAAAATGTGACCATGCGTTTCTAGGAAGGCAGAGCATTCCCTCCCGTGTGGCATCACGATCGGGCGTGAGCTGCTTCCTGGCCCTGCCCCCTGGCCTTTGCTGGGACAGGGACGTCCCAGCCTGAAAGGGCTCAGGTCTTCATGATAAAAGACCCAGAAGCCAACCACAGAGTGGCTCCCACTCCACTCCAGTGAGGCAGCAGGAACCCGGAGGTGGGTCAGGACTGACACCATTTGTACATTCCCCGTACACTCCTCTTTGCTGTGTGTGGCCATTTCTGAGTCGCCCCCAGATGGAGCGAGTCAAGCGAAGTAGAGGAGATGAAGAAGAATGAAGCCTCTCTTCCGGGAGGTCTCTGGCCGGTCGGTTGCTCCACTCCTCTCTGTCCCCACATCCAGTCACTGGGAGACCCTCCTTCCCTGGGGCTGGTGTGGCAGGCACTGCATGTAGCGCTGGGCTTGGCACTGGAAGGTCATGCAAGCTGGCACCCGAGGGGCCCAGGCTCCCATGGTCCTTGCGGCTCCAGCTTCCCCTTGGCAGAGTCTGGCTGATTCCCCCATGTGAGTGCTTGGGGCTCCTCTTCAGGGGTACCCCATCATTAGGACTCACCCAGTGTTCTGAATGAGAGCAAATGCCCAGGAGCCCTGCACCGCTCAGCCTCTGCAGCCTGGGCTGGGCCTAGGGCCTCTTCCCTGCACAGGGCCCTGGAGCCCCTGATGATGGCCTCCTTGCTGGGCTGCAGGACTCTCCCTCCTCCCACCTGAGTCTCAGCCACTCTGTGGGCTCCAGCTGGTGGGAGCTGGTAGGAACTGGCACCCCTTCCTGGTGCTTTGATCTCTCAGAGCCAGGCCTTTTGTAGAACAGTCTCCAGCCTGAGCCCTGGGGCCCCAAGCCAGTGAGGTTTTGGCATCAAGTGGGGATCCTGGGGGCGTTATCTCTGCTACTTGCCTTGAGGGGATACTAGAGCCATCTTGATTCTGTGGCTTTGGCCCTGCACACTTAGAAGGCTGTGCTAAGGATGTTGTTTGGCGCTGGTTGGAGAGTTTGACCCTTGGGTCCTCCCAGCTGCTCTGCAACAGTGACGAAGATGTGGGGGAGATGCCTGCCCTCAGGTTTCCCCCCGGGAGGCCAGGCTCAGAGCGGAGGCTGCAGAAAGCTTCTCTGACCGTCTGAGCCCTTGGGGACACACCTGGCTGCCAAAATCACGGCAGTGAGCCCTGGAGCCACAGGTGGGACCTTCTCCTCCTCACTTGCTGAGCTCTGCCGGGGGGGTTACTGGTGCGGATCAGTCTGGAAGGAGGAAGGAGGAGGAAGCGGGAAGAGGCAGTGTCGGGGTGGGGCGGGGGGGGGTCCCTTTTATTAGCATAGCAAAAGCCGATAGTCCTCAGCTGACTTTCACTTTCATCTTATTGACTAACACTGTCACAATGCCAGCCTGGCTGCGGCGTGGGGCCTGGAGATGACTATTTAGCTGGGTGCTTGGCTGCCTGAAAGATGGTTAGGTTCTGTCAGCAAGGACAGAGGGTGGGGTGCAGGCCGGGCAGCTGGCTGAAGAACGGTCAGGCTCTATCGGAGGGACGGAGGCGGGGTGCAGGCTGGGCAACTGACTGAAGGACAGTCAGGCTCTATTGGAGGGATGGAGGTGGGGTACAGGCCAGGCAGCTGGCTGAAGGACAGTCAGGCTCTATTGGAGGGATGGAGGTGGGGTACAGGCCAGGCAGTTGGTTGCATCCCCTGCATCTTGATGTCACTTAAAACGCTCACATGTGCATTGTCCCACAAGGTCCCCACAGAGGCTCCATGCAGTGGTGCATGGGGGTCACAGCGTGTTTGGAAGACGAGGAGGCTGGACTCAGGGAGCCTAAGCTCCTGCCCGAGGCCACCCAGGATGGGCAGGCACTGAGATCCAGCTGCTCTGACTCTGTGCTCAGTGCTCTGCCACACTTCACTGCATCGGGGAGAAGCTGGAGGGGCTGGAGAACAAGGCCAGGGCCTCCAGCCCTGTTCCAAAAAGTCCACCTTCAGCTTCAGAGAGCAGAGCATCTACCTGGCCTGCCTGTGGCATCTGAAAACATGTCTGCCTACAGAGACGCTGTTGCATCTGAAAACATGTCTGCTTGCAGAGACGCTGTGGAACTTTCCACAGGGATCTATAGCAGCGGCTGGGGGAACTGCCATTGTGATGAGTGAGAAGTCGTTTGCTCTCCAGTGTCTTGAAGGCGCCAGCGCTGCCTGCAGTGGGCAGGTCTGGGCTCCTTGCAGACCACTTGGGCTATCAGAAAGGTGAAGGCACCTCGTCAGGTGGATCTGCACACCTGACCTTCAAGGGGCTTCACAGGCTTGCTGTAGCCACATGCACACACACACAAACATATGCACACATGCATACATACATGCATACACACATGCATACACACATGCTTACACATATGCATACACACACCCACATACACATATACACACACCTACAGACAACCCCCCACAAACATATATATGCACACACAGGCACACACAGTCACACACACATACATATATGCATGTGCAACTAAGCACACACACATATACACACATATACAGACACACATGCACACGTCATATACATAAAACACACACACAGACACAGAGACACACATGCACACACAAGCAGTCTACATACATAGTAATGTACACACATACATAGACACATACAGACACATGTATACATATACACATATAGACATATATAGTGCATGCACATATGCACATACAAATATGCACACATATACATCTTCACATACACACATACACACAGACATATTCATATACATATAACACATACATAGTACTAATACATACACATACATATGACATACATGCATAGACACAGGCAAACATACATGCACTCAGGCATGCACACAGACACACACACCACCCTCCTGTGCGCCAGGCTCCTCCCAGCCCCGTGCCTCTGCAGGGGATGCTCCCCACGCCCAGACTGATCCCTGCCCTCTCCTCCCCAGCACACCGTGACCACCGGGCAGGTCTCCTGTTCTGGCGGCTTCCGCGTTTCCTTCACAGCACTTACTGCGGTCATGGCCTCATTGCTGATAGATTCATTCCTTTATTCCTGCCTCAGGCTACCTGGGGTCAAGGACCTGGGAGGTGGAGATGGGGTGCTAAATGTCAACAGTCAAGACTGTGGGCTCCAGGAGGGCCCTGGGCCTGCAGTCAGGCTTTCTTTTGTGGTCTGCACTCCACCACTTTCTCTCTGTGACCTCAGACAACCGCGGCTCTTTCTTCATCCGATAAATGGGAATTCATTCATTCTTTCATTCAACAAACATCTGTGACATGGCCCCTGCGAGCTGAGCTGCAGTGCTGAGTACAACACGGAGCCCTGTGGAACCTGGTGTTAAGGGGCACCAGGGGAGAAGCTGAAGGTGGCTCCCTCCGTCATGAGGAGAACTCTGCAGGGCCAAGAGGCCAGGAGGTGCAGATGGCAGCAGAAAGCCTGTAGGGCTGAGGTACCTCCTTGAGATCTAGGGGAGGGAGGCCGGGGTCCAGCTGGGTGTAGAGTGCTCCATGCAGAGAACAGAGAGGGCAAAGGCCCCAGGCAGGAGACCTGAAGCGTAAGCAGGCCAGGTGGCTGGCCAGGAGGTCGGGAGGCCCCAGGGCCATAGGTCACACAGGGACACATGGGCTGCAGTGAGGGTTTTGGCTTTTCCTCTGAGTGGAGCAGAGAGGTAGGGGAGCTGCCGTGATCTGTCTGATGTTTGGAAAAGGGTCACTCTGGCTGATGGGGAGGAGTTGCAGGCATAGGAGGAAGAGCAAGTAGGGGGTGTAGGGGGTTGAAGGTCCGGTTGAGGAAGGATGGCTGGGACCCATGGGACCCATCAGAGCCCGGAGAGGTTTTGAACAAGGTCCCATCAGGACTTGTTGACAAATTGGCTGGGTATGTGAGAGGAAGAGAGGACCCAGGAGCACTCTGTGGTTCTTGGCTGGAAGAGGGTAGCTCCATTTACTCTGATGGGAACCAGTGCAGGTAGCAGTAAGCACACAGGGTCATAGATGAGTACATGGGGCCATGGATGAGCACACGGCTTCATGGATGAGGACATGGGGCCATGGATGAGGACACGGGAGCATGGATGAGCACACACCACCATGGATGAGCAACTGGGGCCATGGATGAGCACACAGGGTCATAGATGGGCACACGGGGCCATGGATGAGCACACAGGGGCATAGATGGGCACATGGGGTCATGGATGAGCACACAGGGGCATGGATGGGCACACAAGGCTATGGATGAGAATACACGGCCATGGATGGGTATACAAGGCCATGGATGGGCTCACAGGACCATTAATGAGCACATGGGGTCATGGATGAGCACATGGGGCCATGGATGGGCACACATGGCCATGGATGAGAACACGGGGCCATGGATGGGCAATTGGAGCCATGGATGAGAGCACTGAGCCATGGATGGTCACACAGCAGCCATGGATGAGCTCACGGGGCCATGGATGAGAACACAGCCATGGATGGTCACACACGGCCATGGATGAACACACGGCCATGGATGAACACATGGCCATGGATGAGCACACACGGCCATGGATGAGCACACATGGCCATGGATGAACACACACGGCCATGGATGAGCACACGGCCATGGATGAACACACGGCCATGGATGAGCACACGGCCATGGATGAGCACACGGCCATGGATGAACACACACGGCCATGGATGGGCACACACGGCCATGGATGGGTACACAGGACCATGGGTGGGTACACAGGACCGTGGATGAACACACAGCAGCCATGGATGAGCACACCAGGCCATGAATGGGCACACGGGGTCACGGATGGGCACACTGGGCCATAGATGGGCACACTGGGCCATGGATGGGCACACAGGGCCATGGATGGGCACACTGGGCCATGGATGGGCACACAGGGCCATGGATGGGCACATGGGGCCATGGATAACAAGGTGGCTTGGCCTCGGGAGGGCGGGGCCTGGGGAGAGGACTGCTTGGGGAGAGAGCCGAGGGAGCTGTTAGCGTGCGGTTGCTGTTTAACGTCATGATGCTGATGAGCTCACCCCGGGATAACAACACCCTGTCCTGAGCTTGTCGTGAGAGCCGGGCCGGCTGATCCTGGCTGCTTGGCACAGAACAAGCCCCCGGGAATGTCAGTGCAAACAAACACACACAGCCATCTGGCGGATTCCTGGAGGGATCATAACTCAGTAAGTGGGTACAGCCCTGGAGGCTGGTTAGGAAAGGACTCCCAGATCAGAGGCTGGGGCTTGGTGGGCCTGAGATGTGAGCCCGTCTCTGAATACAGACTTACACCAACCAGATTCAAACACCAGCCTTGCTTCTGGGGCCCCTGTGCTTGGAGAGGCCTCGTAGGTGGTCAGGGCTCTGTTTGAGGAGCATGGAGGAGCCCTGGGAGGTGGCGTTCATTTGCTGCATGACGGCCGGCAGCTGGGCTCTGACAGTGGGCACGGTGGGCAGCAGTGGGGACGTCATTTGGTCCCAGAGCACACCGTGAGCCCTGCCCGCAGGTGAGGCTGGGTGCAGAGGAGCACTTAGATGCAGGCATCTTGGGTCTGAGCAAAGACGGAGGGGCTCGGCCATGGAAGGTCCCATAGTAGGTGCGTTAGAATAGAGTTCAGAGGGTGGTCAGCCGGTCTGAGGCTCCCTGATATGGAGGGGTGGGGGTACACCCAGAGGGGCAGCTACAAACAGCAAGGGGTGGGTGATGAGAGGTGGGTCTGTCCGGGCTCTCACACCTGGCAGGTGCCGTCTGGCCCCGAGAAGGAGTGTGCTGGCAATCTTACAGGCTCTTGGCACTCCTGTGGGGTTTGTTTGTGGTGGAGGTGGGTAGGACAATCTCATCTGTGTGCATTTTGGAGAGGTCTCTGATGCATAGCAGGAGGGTGGGAACAGACATAGGAAACCAGCCAGGAGGCCATCACAGAGGCTATTGCAGAGGCCCCAGGAGATGAGAAGGCTGCTTGGCCCCAGCTAGTGGCAGTGACTGGATTGGAGGGAGCTCAGCAGAGAGGTAGCAGCGGCTGAGGCTGGACTGGGTGTCGGGGCAAGGCACAGGCATGGCCTGCTTCAGGTCAACCTTCCTGCAGTGCACGGAGCACAGGACTCCAGAGACTTGGCGGGTTTTCTTGCCTCCACCTCTGAGCATTGGCAGCAACAGGTGCAGAGCAGGGGTAAGGAGGCGACTCCATGGTTGTTATGGGAAGGGGCTGTGCCCGGCCTTCATCCCCACATCAGAGCATGGTGGCCTAGAGCGGATGGCCGGTGCACCTGCATTTGCTTCTTGGTCAGCACGCCGGCCTCCTGCCCGCATGTACCCTCACCACACTCCTGCCTGGGCCTCCAGCCTGAACTCAGGTCTATTTCTCAGCTCGCATATTGGGCATCTGATGAAGTCAAGGTGTCAGATCGGATGGATTCCGAGTTTGTGTGTGCTTGTCCAGGGTGGACACGGAGACCCTGGGAGAAGGGCTCACGGGCTACTGCATGGGAAGGACATCGTGCAGTCTCAGTGAATATCTGCCTAGTCTTCTGACTGTTGTTTGACATGATTGCACCAGTGTCCCTGGCAGTCAGTCCCATCAGGCATTGGAGGATGCCTTTCCTGGGCTTCCTGCTCCATGGCTGAAGTGGGAGGGATGAACGGGCCCAGGACTCGTGCAGGAAAATAACCCTCAGCAGCCGGGCAGCCAGCGTGAATGGTGCATTGCTTTGCCTGAGGCCCCCTGTGCGATGTGGGGCTCAGAGATGACCAGGACCCAATCCTTGTCCCCACGGGGCCCCAGTCTGCCTGGTGAGGCAGGCCAGACCCATGTGAGGAGTTTAGTGATGGAGGCTGTGACAGGCAGAATAAAAAGACATCCGCATCCCCATCTGCAGAACCTGTGACTATGGGGCCTGAAGTGGAGAAAGGGACCTTGCAGATGTGATTAGATTGAGGATCATGAGATGGGACATCCTGGATTACAATGTCATCACAAGGGTCTTTATGAGGAGAGGAGTAGGTCAGAAGCCAGTGAGGAAGGGGAAGGTGCTGCGCTGCCGGCCGTGGGTGATGCAGGGCAGGCGAGCCCGTGAGTGAGGCTGAGCCCCGACCATCCTTTGCTTTGCCCAGGAAAGAACTTAAAGGCCAACCAGAAGTAGAAGAAAACAGCTTTATTGAGGCAGCAGAGTCGCAGTTTTGTGACTGTCCCTGCAGAGCAGGCCTACCCTGGAGGCTGAGAGCAGCAGCTCAGGGCAGGTCTGCAGTCACGTTTATACCCACCTTTAATTGCATGCAGATTAAGGGGTGGCTTATGCAGAAATTGCTAGAGAAGTGGCAGTAATCACTGGGTCATTGCCACGGAAAGGGGCGGTAACTCCTGGTTGTTGCCATGGCAACAGTAAATTAAGCTAGCACACTGGTCGTCGTGTCTGATTGAAAGCTGCTTTTCCCCAGGCCCTGTTTTAGCTAGTCTTCAGTCTGGTTTGGTGTCTGAGTCTCATTTTTGGAGTCAGTCCTACCTCCTACCTCATGAGGAAGGAGGAAGGGACCAGGAACCATGGAATGGGGGCAGGCAGTCTCTTAGAAGCTGGAGAAAACCAGGAAACCGGCTTTCCCTTGAAGCCTCTAGAAGGAGCCAGCCCTGCCAACAATCCCTTGACTTTAGCCTGGTGAGACTGAGTTTGGTTGTCTGAGCTCCAGAACTGTAAGATAATGAATTTGGGCTATTTTAAGTCACTGGGTTTGTGGTCCAAACAGAACATTTGTCATGGTAGCTCCAGGAAACTCATACAGAGGCAAAGCGCTGTTAGGGAGGAATCACGGGGTGCCACAGGCATCTCTCAGGGCTGGGGCCAGCCGCTGACTGGCCTGGGGTCCCGGGGTGAGTTGGTGAAGAGTCCAGATCCAGCATTCCGGGTCTTCACTGTATCCTGGGTAGGTCCTCATAGTGGCCTTAGGACCGATGGGCGCACTTATTTCTATATAAAAATGGACTTTTCCTGACATTTGACCTTATCTTCTGAAAACAGGAACTGAGGACAAAAGTGGTCTCTGAGGCTTACAGAGAGTCACAGCCAACCTCTCAGTCCCCCTTTCCCAAAGAGGCAAGGCCAGGCCTGTGACCTCTCCCCAGAAAGGGTCCTCCACACTGGATTATGAGCATTCATGACTATTAAACTGCCATTGATCTCATCAGCCCAAGATCGAGTGCCAGTGTTTGGCTATCCCTATGGTGCCAGTCAGGGAATCCCCACCCACCAGGAGGGTGCAGAGGCAGAGGCTGGAACAGGCTTACCGACGACAACCTTGGTTGAGTGGCTCCAGGGGGCTGAGGCTGATGCAAGTCCTCTGTCAAAGCAGCATGGCGAGTGGCTGGCATGGCTTGGACGTTTGTGCTGCCCGAATCTCGTGTTGAGATGTGATCCCTAGGGTTGGAGGTGGGGCAAGTGGCTGGCATGGCTTGGACGTTTGTGCTGCCCAAATCTCGTGTTGAGATGTGATCTCCAGGGTTGGAGGTGCGGCGAGTGGCTGGCACGGCTTGGGCATTTGTCCTGCCTGAATCTCATGCTGAGATGTGATCCCCAGGGTTAAAGGTGGGGCGACTGGCTGGTACAGCTTGGGTGTTTGTCCTGCCCAAATGCCATGTTGAGATGTGATCCCCAGGGTTGGAGGTGGGGCCTAGTGGGAGGTATTGAATCATGGGGCGATTCCTCATGGACGGTTGAGTACCATCCCCTTGGTGATGAGTGGGTTCTCAGTTCCCTGGAGATCTGCTGTTTACAAGTATGTGTGCCTCTCCCCTCCATCTCTTGCCGAGTGACATGGCTGCTCCCCCTTCACGTTCTCCCACAGTTGAAAGCTTCCTGAGGCCTCCCCAGAAGCTGAACAGATGCTGGCACCATGCTTCTCATACAGCCTCCAGAACCACGAAACAAATAAACCACTTTTCTCTAGAAATCACCCAGCCTCAGGTCTTCCTTTCTAGTGATGCGAAAATGACCTAATACAGTGGTTATATCAGTCAGGGTTCCTCAGAGAAACAGGGCCAGCAGAAGGAGCTGATGTCGACAAAGCTGTGATGTGGCTGTGGATTTAGATGAAAGAAACTACAATGATAAGAAGTTGGCGGACACGATTGTGGAGGCCGAAGTGTCCCAAGACCAGCAGTTGGCAAGCCTGACATCCAGGGAAGCTCGGAGTGCAGCTCCAGGCCGAGCCAGTGGTGCAGGTGCAGGTCGGAGGAGGGAAAAGACCCAGGGACCAGGACAAGCACCCAGGCAGAAGCAGTCCTGCTTACTCAGCCTTTTTGCTCAATTCAGGTCTTCAGCTGATTGGATGAGGCCCACCCACATGGGGAGGCCCATCTGCTCGACTCAGTCCACTGATGCAAACGTCAGTCTCTTCCAGAAACCCTCACACACACCCCCAGAATGGTGGCTGTGTCTGGACACCCCAGGGCCCAGTCAGGTTGGTGTAGAAACTTAACTGTCACAATGAGTATCATGCCCATTCCACATACGAACTTTCTCAACCTCTCTGCCTCCAGTCACCCTCAAGTTCATGCGACTGATAAGCAATAGAACTGAGAGTGAAACTCAGGGGGCCCTTGTCACTGGACTCACCTTTCCTCCCACAGCAAGAGGCCAGTCACATGTTTGAAACCGTGGCCAAGCTTCCTGGGTGTAGCGGGTGTGGGGTCGTCTGTCCTCGGCCACGTGGAGGTCCATGGTGTGAGCTAAGGGCAGCGGCGTGGAAAACGGCGGGCTTCCTCCCTCCTTCCCAGTGCTCCCACCTGATCGAATGACTTTGTTTCCACATACTAGTTTGTTTTGGTTTTGAAATAATTGCTTAGCTACAACTCCACTACATGCGGTGGAAATATGTGGTGGGTGAGATAAGACTTAGGAACGCCCCACGGCAGCTGCTTCATCAGTAAGAGGCCTCAGGCCCAGAAGAACAAGCCCCAGGAGGAAGCCCTGCCCCAGCCGTTCCCGCGGATGCTGGGTGATGCGGGAGGGCAGGACGGTGGGCAGGGGAAGAGACAAACAGAGGATGCGGCAGGCTGCAGAGTTCTTCCACCAGTGGGGCCTGCAGCAGGCTTCCTCTCCCTACTGTGTCTCCCACTGGAAGCTGCTAAGACTCCACAAGCCTGCCTGTTCTCTTCTCACTCTCCCGGGACCCTCCAGAGCCCACGGGTGATAGAGATGACCCTGGGAGAGTCCCCATCCTGGTGTCACCTTGCCTTGGAACCACTGTTGACACTTTACAAACAATTTCTGAACTTAAGCACTGTTCAATCTACGACAGATCTTTCCAGTAGGACTTTGACCAAAAGATGGCAGGGGCGCTAACCCTATCCTCTCCCTGATTTTTCTTCGGTTTTTTCACCTGTGTAGGGAAAGGACCCAGCCATATGACAGCTTGGCCGTGAACAACACTGGCCTCCTCCTGTGCTGGGCAGAGTCCTCGCGCTTGGGTAGACTTTGCTTTTATGCCTCCAGGACGTTGCATATGCTGTTCTCTTCCTTTCAAATGCCCTCCTCCCGTTTGCGACTCATCCTTCCAGGCCAGCTCGGTGACATCTCGCCATGGTGGGAGTCTGGAGCCACCTATCCCGGGGTGAACCTTGCCACTCCACACACACTGGGCGCCATCCTCAATTGCTGGCTCACACATTTGACAACAGTATTTTGCCTTCCCCACAAGAGACAGGGACGTGTCTCGTGAGTTCTGGAAGCCCAGGGCCACAGCCCACATGTGCGTTCATTCCTTGCTTCCTTCATTCATTCATGTATTCATCCAACAAATAAATAAATGAGATCCTAGAAGATCTTCTCCCACTGTCCAACTGTGGATCTTCCTTCCTTCTTGTTCTTGCTGGGACCCCATAAGCTTGGAGCACTACAAGCCGCCAATATTTATCCTTTTCAGTGTGCTAGAGCCCTGCTGTCTGGAAACTTATCTTTCTCAAGAAGCACCATGTTTCCGTGTTAAAGACATGTTAACTCAGCAGCCCGGAAGGCCCTGTGGGGCTCTCCCCTGCTGGACTCCACAGCCTGGTCAGAAATGCCCCACGTGAAGTCACATGACCCTTTCTTAGGCTGGAAAATGAGTTGGCGAGAAGCGTATTTCTCCCGAAATGCATGTTTCTCTCCCCCGGGGGCTGCTGTTTCAGAAACTGCCTGTGGAGTTACTGCTTTGTTGACGATTAAAGCGCAGGCTCTGCTGAACTTCAGGGAGCGTTAGCGGCTGCAGGCACCTGCTGGCGGATCGCAGGTAATAATGAGGCGTGCAGCTCCTCACTCTGGCTGGAGAGTGCTCGGGGAAGAGGTTCTGAGCAGTCTGCCTGGAGTCCCGGCTCCCTGGCTTGCTGAGAGAGGAATGGGGTGGACCTTCTAGTTGAGAGTGAAATCCATTTTGGAGTATTACTTCCTCCTTGGATAATAATGGTCTGTGGCCGGGAAGACTGGGCCCCTCAGACGCCATCCTGCTCCCGGAGTGGGAGGGGGGCTGAGGGCACAGTGAGGCACCTTGCCTGTGGGCTTGGGGTGCTGGCCGAGACTTGCCACGGAGAAAGAAAGGGAGAAAGGGAGATTTGGAGTTTTCTGTGGGATGGCAGTTCTCTCTCTTTCATGTGATTGAGGGGACGCTCCAGAGGAGAGGTTGGCAAAAGGCACCCCACAGTGGGGGATGGGAATTTGGAAAGACCAGCAGCTGAGAAGGGAGAGCAAAGGGCCGGGGAGGCCACAGAGACCATGCCGACCCCTGTCCTGGGGCCCAGCTGCACACAGGCCACATCCCCCAGGGCCGCATCAGGCAGCAGTGGCCTCCTTCCCCTCCTGCCTGCTCACCTTCATCAGAGGACATGGATGGGGGCCCCTTCCTCCCTGGGCCCCTCTGCTCATCCAGGGCACCCCACTTTGCTGCTGGAGCACAGGGACGTGGGATCTGGGCTGGATCCATGTGGCCTGCAGCTTCCAAGCCTTTCTGTGAACCTCACACTGGACTTTAAAGATGCATGTGGATTTTGTATGTGCCATAATCTACTTGTTTTATATAAAACTTATTTTTTTTCAGATTTCAATTCTTAGGTTACCAGGCTGTAGGTGTCCCAGTCCCAGGCAGCTCTGGAGCGCAGGGCAAGGCTTGGCACAGGGAAGGCTCTCTGCCCTACCAGCCTCAGTTTCCTCACCTGCAGAGCCCTCCCACCCTCTCAAGCTTCCCCCAGCACAGCTGCAAACTGTGCGGCTCACAGGCCCCAGTGTCCTGGAGTCTGCAAAGCCCTGCATGAGTCTAGTCTCCACCAGGTGCGTGGGGGCAGTGTCGCGGCTCAGAGGTCCTTGGTCTCGGCTTCTGGCTGGTTCCCTGGACCTGAGACCTTCAAGGCCAGGCTGCCTGTCCCCACCTGCTCTGCCTAGACTCCCCTGGGTCACCTCACTGTTCCCCAGACAAGAAAGCCCCACTGCAGGGCAGGCCTCTCCCCTGCAGGCACCCTTTTGTGAGGCAAAGGACCGGCTCCTGCCTGCTTCCCCACCCCTGGCCTCTGTCCTTTGTCAGCTTGGATTTTCACAGCATCTGACTTGCTGTGTGCTCTGCAGGAAGCCCTGCTAGGAGGACTGGGTCCTTTGGCTGTTTGCATCTCCTGACCTGAGCCCGTTTCCTCCACAATAGGAAACTACCGTAGGGAACCGCAGCAACAAAGCCCTTTGTGGGCCCAGTTATTCCATCAGGAGCACACAGGGGTGCGGACCGGGAGACTTTGGCCCCGTGGCTGCTCTGGCTCCTCTGCACCAGGCTTAGAAGTAGCTCAGTGGCTCTCTGATCTGCAGCATAGCAGACAATGAGATAGTTGAGACGCTTCTTGGAGGATGCTGCCCAGAGGCTAGCTTCTGCCCACACACTGGGGTTTCTCCAGTTGTCCACTAGATCTTTAAAACCAGCTGCAGCCAGCCAGCCACCCTCACACGGCCAGTCCCAGGATGCCCAGGACTCCAAACCCTTCCCGTTTACCCTCTGGCGTTCCTGGCCTCCTCCCGGCTCCCTGCTCCTCTCGTCCCGCCTGGGCCCCCTGGCTCTCCGTGGGGTCTTTTAACTCGGGGGAGGGACATTGGATGTCCTAAAGCCATGACACATGATGATGCTGTGTCTCAGGGTCTTTGGCAGCAGAGACTAGAGCTCAGGACAAGCTTGGTCACACAGGTCCCCCTCCTTCCCTGGTCCTGTCAGCGTCTCTGAATCTCAAGCACCAGGACTCTTCCGAGTTGCTTCCTGAGAGGCCGTGTGCTGTTCCGCTGTTGGCTTTCAGTTGTCAGTCATCTTTCAATTGATGTTATAAAGGTGTGTTTTACACACGCACCCCTGAACGGGAGCCCCTCGTGGTGTGTGGCTGGGGAGGCTGTGGTCTCTTAATGAGGCATTTTGCATAACCGAGCTTCCTTAGACAACTCCAAAGCAGAGCCGTTTCCCAGACTCAGCCCTTCCTCGCTGCTCCTTCATTCTGAATGTTCAGGCAACACCTGCCATGTCCCAACCCTACCCAGGCCCCGGCGTGCAGCAGCAAACCACCCACAAAATGACATTCCAGTCTGAGTGGAAGCCACGTTGGGCAGTAAGCAAAGAGCAGAGAGGCCCAGTGCAGGCTGCAGAGCATCCTGAAGGAGAGGGCAGCAGCCTGTGTTCCACACCCCTCCCTGGGACGAGGTCTTCCTGTTAGACGCAGCAGGGAGGGGCTCCCTCCAGAGGGGACCTGGGAGCCCAGAGCAGAATGAAGCAGCAGCGTGAGCCTACAGAGGCCTGGGGGCAGGGTCAGAGGCCCCATGGCAGGCACATGCTTGGCTGTGGAGGCTGAGGACAGGCGTTGTGGCTGCCGAGGAGGGAAGGCAGGGAGGAGTCGGGGCCACACTACAGGGCCTGGGAGATCTGAGAGGCAGCCGGGGATGGTATTCCAAGCAAGAAGGCGACAGCCACTGAGGGCTGTGAGGGGAGCATGGCTTCACCTAACTCATACCCCATGAGAGCTTTATGGCCACTGCTCGGGGAATGGGCGGCTCCAGTCACCAACACAGGGGCCTTTCCTCTGAGCTCCCGCACCTCGCCGGGCACCTGGGGGCAGGGAGCCTGCTTTCATAAAATACAGTCAATCACTAGAGGAATCAAATAAAAAAAGCAGATCAGCCCCAATTATTTTTGTTATTAGATTCGACCAGTATAAAACCACATCTTCATGAATATCAAACCAAGACAATACAGAGAAAAAGAAATAAATTATGTTGTTTCAATAATAAATTATTGAGTTTCAATAATAAATTATTGAAAGTGTGCAGGTCAGTGATACATATAGAGTCACTCTTGTCACTCTTGGTCACTGAAAAGGAAGTTAAAAGCGAATTCAGCATCTCTCCTTGTTCAAAGGTGTGGCCAGCAGCCTCTGAGATGGTGTGAGGGTCCCCACCTCCTGGTATTCACATTTTCGGGCAATCCCTCTCTCCAAGCGCTGCCTGGACTACTTGCTTGTAAGGACTAGAATATGACAAACACGGTGGAATGCCACTTCTGTAACTAGGTTATGGGAGGATTCTGGCTCCAGTCTTGCTGCTGTCTCTGATAGGAACCACCTGCCATGCTGTGAGCTGCCCTCCGGACAGGCCCATGTGGCAAGGACCTGAGTGAAGCCTCCAGCTGTGGAGTCCATCCTCAGGCTCCACAGCCAAGCGTGTGCCTGCCACGGGGCCTTTGCACCTGTCCCACAGGCCTCCATGGGCTTACTCTGCTGCTTCATTCTGCTCTGGGCTCCAGGTCCCCTCCAGAAGGAACCCCTCACTGCTGCCGTCTAACCAGAAGACACTGTTCCAGGGAGGGGTCCTCAGAGCACAGGCCACTTCCCCATTCTTCAGGACATTCTGCAGCCTGGGGGAAGCCCAAGGAGAAACCGGGGCCCTTGGTCCAACAGCCCAAGGAACTGAATCCTCTGACCACCACATGAGTGAGCTTGGAGCAACTCCTCCCTCCCTTGAGCCTTCAAATGAGACACAACCATGGCCAGAGCTTGACTGCAGCCTTGGGAGAGGCCCCAAATTTAGCTGCACCCAGATTCCTGACCTGGGAAACTGCACGAGAAGAAATGTTTGTTGTTTTAAGCTACTAATTTCTGGGGGGTAATTTGTTACACAGCCACAGATAACTAATACAAACATCTATGAACAAACCTATGTATGCCAACATTAATGGCTTTGAATGTGGCAAATGAGCTCGGGTTTTAAAAACTGTATATTTACTTAGTCTATGCTGGGTGATGATATACTGCTCGCAGGGAATGATGCATATTAAACTGTTTAAGTGTTTTGTTTTAATAACACAAACAGAAACAAGCCTCAAAAATGCATGTTGATGGAAATGACAGAAGAGATTTTAAAGTAGTTTCAGCATGTATGGAATATTCACCTTAAACTTTTACCCAAAATAAAGAAAATAATGTTGTATTTTCAAAATCCATATCCAATCCTTCATCATTAGCTAGTTTCATAATTTATTCTGTAGATTTTTAGTTACATTTGAAACATCTTTCCATGAAAGAAATGGACTCTGGATCCATAAATTTCTTATGCATAGACCTCTTTTGTTAGAAAGCACAATTCAGAAAGTTCTATCAAACTTCTCAGTTGTTGGATGATAACTTTTTTGTGGATGTGAAATATCATGATTGACTCGTACTTCATTGATGATTGTTGTTATGTAGTAGAAATTATGTCACAATAATTGAAGAAACTTGATTCTTCCAAGCTTTTAACTTTTGCATTTGCCTTTAAATCTTAGTTGCCAAATGTGTTGTATTCCTTCTTTGCTGGAAAAAAATATTTAAAGTCCCAAAGATGTCATACAAATAAGCAAGTTTGGCTGTACAAATATTTAAATCATTGGCACCTAATTTGTTTCTTATCCTTCACAAGCATTAAGAGATCAATCTATATGTCAAACCATCTAGACAAAGATCTTTTCATTACCACTGCAGTTCAGCATGTAATAACAGTTGTTCTTAATCAACCTTCTATCGTTACAAAGAGATTAAATTCAACATTAACACACAGCCTTAAAATAACACATATTGTAATATAACTATACCATGCCCAACTACTACAAAACACATAATCTTTACTTTGCTACTAACCATAATCTAGTTCAGCTGTGTTTCTTCCCCCCCACCCCAAAGCAAGACTCTCTTGATGAAGGAAGCAGTGTGCTGATTTACATCCAGGCATTAGATCCTTACATTAAGCTCCTACTTCAGGCCATATTTGTTGACAATTCAATCCTTCATAGTTTTATACAGTTTAAAGCTAGTTGTGTTTGTTGGCAATGAAGCTGAAAGAAACTTCTTCCTTTATATCAAGTTCAAATCATGTACATTGTCAAAAAATTGCCATGCTGGCAATATTTGTGTTATTGTCGAATTTTAATGAGAAATATTTTGCTAGTTTTACTTGCTATTCTATGGATTGGTCTTCTATACCACCAGCCAGTTCATGCATATATTGATCTTTGGCATTGTTGGGAAGTGGTACTTGAACCACCTTCCTTGTCATGGATTCTGTCAACATTTTCCTGAAAACATCTCTGATGCCATCTTTCCTTAGTGCGTTGGTGATTTTATTTGGTTTTTGCAACTCAAAATACTGCTTTGTCAGAAACTCACAAAGCACTAAGGTCTGTGTGTAAAATATTGAACATCTCTCAGCATCTTAATTTAATGCTTATTCTTTCAAAGAACACACTTTGTTTTTGCATTTTTTCATCCTTTGTATGTAACCACCATTTAAGCTTTGATAGTTGCATTGGTTCCTTAGCTACTCCTACATTTCCACAAATAATAGAATGTGGTTTTAGCACTTCCCCATCAATGATGGCTGCAAAACTGAGCTCAGTGCATGAAGGATCATAGCTCAGAGCAACCTGCCCCAGTCTTGGCTTTCTTCCTTTGGCATCACTTTCATCACTGATGTTTGGTTGGCCACTTCCGCTGCATTTCAAAAAGGAGTCTCCTTCCTTGACAAATGTCTAGTGAAACTGATTGCACAATCACGTAGTAGAGCTAAAAATAATGATACAAATTTTACTTCCCTAATTTAGCTAAGAATGTTAAAGTACACATTTAAAAAAATAGTCTTAATTAAAACTTAAAACAATGATAAAAGCAACAAATGGTAACAATAAACACATGCTTGCATTTTTTCAGGTATTTCCATATTGTTTAAGTACAGTTGACAAACTAACCTGAAGATATCACACATCCTTGAATGGACATTTCTCCAGAGAAGATACACCAATGGTCAATAAGCACGTGAAAAGATGCGTAACATCATTAATCATTAGAGAAATGTGAATCGAACGTGTGGTGAGATACCACCTCATACCCATTAGGTTGGCTACTGTCAAAAGCCAGAAATTAACCAGTGTTGGTGAGGATGTGGAGAAACTGGAACCCTTAGACAGTGAGAGCGGAATGTCAAAAGGTGCAGCTGCTGTGGAAACCAATAGGACAGGCCCTCAAGAAATCAAAACTAGAATTCTCATGTGATCCAGGAAATCCACTTCTAGGTACATACACTGAAGAATTAAAAGCAGGAACTCGAAAAGATATGGGTACACCCATGTTCCTAGCATCATTATTCACAAGAGCTAAAAAACAGAAGCAACCCATGTTCATGAACCCATGGATGGAAACCAAAAAAATGGGGATTTACACCCTGTGGAATATTATTCAGCCATAAACAGGAAGAACCTTGAAGACATTACGCTAAGTGAAATAAGCCAGAGGCAGAAAGACAAATATTGTATGATTCCACTGACGTGAGGTACTTAGAGTAGTTAAATTCACAGGGACGAAAAGGAGAATGGTAGCTACCAGGGGCTGGGGGGATGGAAATGGGGAGTTAGGCTTTAATGGAATCAGAGGTGTAGTTTTGCGAGATTAGAAGTTCTGGAGATGGATGGCAGTGATGATTGCACAACAGTTTCAATGTACTTAGTGACACTGAACCGTGCACTTAAATTAATTAAGATGGTACATTTTATGTTGTGTATTTTACAATAAAAACATTTTTTAAAAAAGTCACACGTTGTAATGTGATCATACTTCATGTGACAGTAGCAAGACTTGTGTGTGTGCCAGTCCACAGGCACTGTTGGGTCCTCTAAGCCTGGACGTGCAAGCGACACAGGGGCCACAGTGCTGTGCATTTCTGAGGCTTCCTCTCACTTTGTGTGCTTTTCTCATCCTTAAGACACACCTTGCAAGTCCTTGGTCTTGGGGTGTGGTTGGATGGCACTGAGGTTCCCGTGAGGGTCACGCCAATCATGTCCATTGGAGTCCTCCAAAGAGCAGATGCCATAAAAAGATGTGGAAGGTGGACTGAGGGCTGCACCTGTGAAGGACGAGGTGGAGCAGGGGCGCCGACTGCATGGGGAGTTGGTTGGGGGAGGAAATTGGTTGGGGAGTCTCACTGCCACAAAGCTCTGAGGACTCAGCCGGGCACTGGGAGCACAGACTTCTGATCAGCTGCAGGAGTCTGCCCTGGACTCTGCCACCTGCCATGCCCAGTCCTTGTCAGAGAGTACCTGGCCCTCTGAGGGCACAGCAGGGAGAAGCTGTCAGGCCTCATTTTCTGCTGTAGTGGGTCCTCATGGAGGGATACCTGAGCGGCACACCGCCCAGTCACTAAGGTTGCTGGTTTCAAATGAGACCAGTCATGCCTCTGTCCTCATGTGGTCACTCCCCGAGTGGACACTGACCCAAGAACTTAGGGCAGGCCATGTGCTTGGGAGGGACTTCGCTGTGAGTGGTTTGGACTCCAACCACTGGGGTCTCTCCCAAGGCTCTGGGGCCACATCTCAGGGGTATGGGGAGCTGGGCATTTGTCTACTGACTGTCCTGTGTGGCTGAGGGACACCCCAGGGTATAAACCCCAGAACTTCCAGGCTTTCTTGTACCAGGGTTCTGCAAGCTCCTGGAAGACACAGAGGAGGAGGAGGAGGAGAAGGAGGAGGAAGCCTCTTGCACGGAAGCAGAGGTTGGAGATGACAGTCACCATCTGCTGTGGCTTGGGGGACTCAGAGGGGGAATGGGCGAGGGGACTGGGGGCAGCATTGCAGCACCTGTGTCATCAAGGGCAGCTGCTCAGGTGCAGAGGGACAAAAGGAGAGAGCCCCAGAGTAGGGTTGGCATCCCAGGCGAGAGGCACAGGGCAGCGAGGGACAAGGAGCTGAGTGCAAATGTGTGATCAGGACATGGACGTGAGGGCTGAGCCACGAGATGCACCTTGGGGAGGAAGGACAGAATGAGGACAGGGAGAAGGTGGCTGATTCTCAGTCTGTTGGCTGCAGGGAGGCCTGGACGGGCCAGTCAGAGCACCGGGTCAGGTGAGCCGGCTCAGGAGGAGGGTGAGGAAACTGCAGGGCTGGAGATTAATCAAGGAGGCTGTGATTGTCGGCCAGAACAGTTTCTAGGGTCACGCGGTGATGATCATCCCTGTCTCGGAGGAGCCCAGGAGGTCGAAGGAGAGACGTCCGACAGAGGCCGAGGCTGGCGTGAGAGAGTGCTGGTGTGCATTCGTGTCTACGCATGTGTCCCTCGGTCCCCTCCTCCTCCCTCTCTCAGTCTCTCCTCCTTTGTCCCTCCCTTCCTTCCCTCCCTTTGCACTCCCTTTCTCCATTCTTCCTCTGGTCTCTCCTCTCTCTTTCTTTCTCTCCCTTCCTCCCAGTCCCATTCTTTCTTTCCACAACTTCAGCAGAGGGAGTTTTTCACACGATAGCTCCGGGCAATGAGCGACTAACTGTAACTATTCGGCTACTAAATAAAAACAACGCAAGCTAATCTGTAAAGGTTAACACCAGAGGGTAACAGGGAAAGGGTGGTTATTGATGAAAAAACTTTTTTTTTTTTTCAAGAACTCACTTCCCTAATCTCTTCAAAGCTGACCTTAGAATTCTGATCAGTAAGATTTACACTTCCCATTTATTTTGAACACAATAAAATACGTGCTGCATAAACTGCCAGGCATTTGAGTATTTATTTCCTTATTAATATTTAATAAAAAATTTAAAACTGTTGAGAGGTGTAGACATGCCGAGGCTGTGTTTGAGAACGCTGAGAAATCAGGGAAGAAGTGTTCATTATACATGAGGGGAGATGATACATTGACAATAAAACTAAGATGAAGCTTCACTGCCCTGAAGACAAAAATCAATGCGAGAGAAAAGAACACTTGGACACGGAAAAGCAATAAAGGTCCACAGGACCAGACCGGGCGGAGCTTCGGCTGCCGAGCCCACCCGCTGTATGTGAGCTGGGGGAGCAGAGCCGGGAACCCACACGTGTGAAACAGTGTCCCTCCCGGTCACTGCCTGAGGGGCCCTCTCCACCAGCGCTCAGCCAGCGGGAGAAGGAGGCAGTCAGCGCCATGTGCTGTGGGCCACAGACAATGAGTCTGCTGCCCACGGTGTCCTGAGTGGGCGCCACCCCCTACCCGTCCCACCTAGGTGCTGTCGGGGCTGCTGCCACACGTGCTTTCTGCCACGTAAAGCCAGTCGCTACCATTTTATTATGAGACTGGGGCAAAAGTAATTGTAGATATTGCTGTTGAACGTAATGGCAAAAATCACACTCATTTTCGCATCAACCTAATAGCAACCTTTGGAGCATTGCTGGGTCAGAGACGCTGGGTTGGTTGCTGACGATCACGGACGCTGTCCAGGGCTTATGGTGATCATGAGTCAAATGGGGGAGTGAGTGAGAGGAACAGGACATGGATCTCTGAGACAGCCTGGTTCCCAAGGGCAGGGCCCGTCTGTGCCGCCCCAGCCCCGGCCTTGTTCCTGGTGTCTAACGCAGGCCAGCATGAAGTCAGAGTCCGGCCAGAAGGCTGAGGGACAGGTGGATGACAGACAGTCTGATTGATCACTGTGAGCCAGATGTGGGAGAAGCAAGGCTGGGAGAGGAAGAGCTGACATGGGCCCCAGGAGGTAACTACACTCAGCTTCCTGGTGGCCCGGGGTGTGGGGGCTGACCTGCATTGAGAACAATGACAGCTTTAAGGGGAACCATCCACCTCCCCTCTGCTTAGGCAGGAGGTCCCCAAGCTCCACTGCCACCTGAATCCAGATGATGATATCCTGATGCCGGATGACGATATCTTCCTGCGGTGGTCCTGAGGGAGCCACACACAGGTGCAGGGCTGGGCAGGATCACAACCTGGGAGGAGAGTTTCCCTGGTGGAGAGGCGGGCCTGAGATTTCTTCTGATCAGTGATATCCAGTCCTCTGGCCAGCAGACGGTGTGCCCTCTCGGCTTGGCATTTGCCACAGCCTCACCTGCTGTCTTCTGTACGTGCCGCATCTTCTCACCCCGTTCACACCCAGAACCACAGTTCAGCGGATGTGGACCAGCAGCTCGCAGACGGAGCTGATGCCATCAATTCTCTTCTCCGTAATAAGCGCTCGGCATGGTTCCTAGACACCATGCAAATCAATGGAACCTGGATTGAGATTTCTAATGAATAATGTAAGGGTTTAATAAATTTCCAGAGTGCAAACTGGGCTGCCACTAGTGGGCCTGATTGATTTCTCCTTGAGATGCACGTCTGCACCCAGCTTCCTCTGTGCTCCACGAGGCACGAGGGATTGGGGGCCATCAGGGGCAGAGGTGCAGGCTCTGCTGGGACTTTGAAGCTGTGGCAAGGAGTAGGGCTCACAGCATGGGAGGTGTCGGTCATGCTCAGGGCCCAGCTGGCCAGAGCCTGGCACCCTAAAAACCCAGCTAGAGAGAGGAGGTTCTGAATAGATTGCCCCCATAGATAAAGGGGCAGGGTGATGTCACAGGAGCCCTTGAAGGGACTGGGCTCCTCCACGGGGAAAGAGAAGACCAGCGAGAGGAGGGTGAACTTTCTCCCTTCCATTTCGTCGAGGCCTCCTGACAACCTGGGAAGGTTGGATTTTGATCCTGTTTCACAGACAAGCCCCAAGGTTTGGAGACTTTAAATAATGGTGTCAAGGTTGAATAACGAGACTGTGAGCCGAGGTCCATCGGCCCTGAAGCCTCAGTTCCTTGCTCAGCACGGCCCCGAGAGAAGAATGACCTTGATGTGGAGGTGATGGGTGGACGCGGCAGGAGGCTGTCGCTGACCAGGCCGCAGGTGTGGATGCAGGGAGGCAGGGAGCAGGGGCCGCTTAGGAGGGACAGGTGCTTCTGGGCAGGTGTGAGCAGGTGGGGTGGGCCCTTGCTAGTGATGTGCCAAGGAAGCTGGATTCTTTTGGATGTCAGCTACAGTCTTGGAACAGTTGGGCCCTGAGGGACTTCTGGCACTGAGACCCTCAGGCTCTGAGAAGGATCACTGTTTCCTCGGGGAGCAGCTCCCACTCACCTGTTAGCAGGAGCAGTGCATCCCCACAGAGGGCTCGTACAGTCACGTGGAGGCGGGGTGTGCCTCCTTGGCCCCGACAGCCTCAGCTGCTGTGCCTGGCACCCCAGCCACAACCATGGTCACACGACCCAGGGCTGCTTCCGGCTCTTGACTGGCTGAATGTGGAGGGAGATGAGGCAGGCCCAACCTCAGGATCACCCACATGGTGAATCCCACCTGACAGCTGCCTCTCAGAGGACACAAACTGACACCAGGGGCACCAGGAAGACAGGTAGCGACATGAAGACCTGGGACCATCACACCCCAGCCAGCAGGCACTGAGGTGTCAAATGTTTCATGGATAGTTCCCCACACAGAGTAACACCTCAGAGCCACAGATTCCCTGCTGGGACCTGGGAAAGTGTCCTGATGGTGGGGAACAGCGTGGCAGGACAGCGATGCCGGCATTGGACAAGAGATGGAGGAAGGAAGCCACAAGCGCAGTGGAGCCGACAGGTGGACCGAGCTGCCTTGGCACCTGCAGGAGCATAATAAGACTGAGGGGCGGAGCCATTGCCAGGTGTGTCTGGGAGCCACACACCTGGCAACACAGAGAGGCCCCGGTCTCTGCAGGGCAGACCAGACTGTGCCCTGCAGGCTGAGGGTGTCACTGTGCGAATCAGGCTCTGGAGACATTTGCATGCTTACCATTCTCAAACACATCTGGTCTCTCATGAAAACCTCCCAGCCCTGAGGAAAACCTGGGGCCCTGAGCAGACCCAGAAGCCCTGGGGTGGGAGGGGCGGCTGCCCGATCACCATCACTCCTGTGATGGCTGGAGGGCTCACTGATGGGTGTGCTTGCCGGGGACACACTGAGGATCCCATCACACCTCCAGTCACACTGAGGATGCCACTGCACCACCAGTCACACCGAAGATCCCATTGCTCTGCCAGTGCCAGCTGCTGCTGGAGCTTCAGAATCCTCATGCGTGGGGCACACAAGGCAGCATCTTGGTGGGGGTAATGGCACCTGGTGGGCAGAAGGAGGCAGGAGGATTTGCCCAGGTGATGGGCAGGTGAGCCCAGGTGATGCTCCTGGTCCTTCCAGGGATACCCTTTCACATCCTCACTCTGAATGGGTGTGTGTGGCTCCCTGGCCTAAGCAAGGTATAACCACCAAGGGCTCAGTCCTTCAGAAATGAAGGGAAGGGTCACCTCTGGTGACTGCCGAGGGAGGGGCTTCAGTGTGGATGCCAGAAGGGGAGAGGATGAAGATCAGCTGTGGCCCCAACATCAACTGTGATGACAAAGGCTGCAGCTGCCCCCCAACCTCGATCTCCAAAGTAATGCCACAGGAAGAGGGACCCAGGGAACCGTGGAGGAGCTGCCCTCAGTCCCAGACCCCGGGGGACAAGGAGTGGACTGTGGTGGCCCTGCAACATGCCCCTCAGATCTCTGATTGTGGGGAGAGACATTGACTGAGGACCCAGCTACTGGGCTCTGAAATCCATCACCACACCCACCCCAAGGCCACACTCGCCATGGCTGCCGACCACTAATAACAGTGAGACAGGGACGCTAAGGTGGTTGGCTCCGTGGAGGTGCCAGGCACCTTGGACGGGTGAATTTTGTTCCGAGTTTGACAGCCTTGCCAAACTCTCTTGGAACTGCATTGCAATGTCCTAGAACTGAAGTCTGAAGTGCTTCCAAACATCTCTCATTCCTTCTCCCTTTCCTGAGGTCAGCCCGGAATTGTGGTGCGACAGCCCTGCTAGCCTCGCCTGACCGTCTCCGCATTTTTGCTCGCAGGTCTTGCCCCTAAACATCCCCTGCAGTCGAACAGCAGACCCGGACAGGACTTGTTCCCCTGTAGCTGAGGCGTGTGAGATCTCCTCAGGCTTTCTTTTATAAATTGGAAATTAAAAAATAAATTTCTAATTCTGTATTAAAATATAACAGGTATACCAATGAGTGCACATCTGAAGTGCACAGCTCCTTGTACTTTATACGCCCATGGAAATTTCATCCAATCGAGACATGGAACTCTCCTAGAACCACAGAGCTAATTCCCCGTCATCACTCCTCCAAAGAAAGCCGCGATTCTGGCCTCTGTCACCACAGGTTAATTTGTCCGGTTTTGAATGTTATTGAATACACTATGTCTTCTTTATGTCTAGAGTCTTTCGGCCTTTGAGATTTAGCCATTGGTTACCTTTAGCAGCCGTTTATTCTTTTAATCATGAGTTGCTTTAGTATTCCGTTGCGTGAACAGACTGTAATTTATTTATTCATTCTGTTGTGAAAAGACATTTGGGGTGTTTCCATTTTTGGCTATTATAATAAGGTTGCCATGAGTAGTTTGATGCACGGGTATAGGTATATCCACTGAATACATTCCCGTGGGGAGAATTATTGGGTTGTAGAGCATGTGTATGTGTATGTTTTGTTTTGTTTTATTTTATTTTATTTTGAGATAGAGTTTCACTCTGTCTCCCAGGCTGGAGTGCAGTGGCGCAATCTCAACTCACTGCAACCTCCGTCTCCCAGGTTCAAGCGATTCTCCTGCCTCAGCCTTCCAAGTAGCTGGGACTACAGGCATGTGCCTCCACGCCCAGATAATTTTTGTATTTTCAGTAGAGGCGGTGTTTCACCATGTTGGCCAGGCAGGTCTCGAACTCCTGACCTCAGGTGATCCGCCTGCCTCAGCCTCCTAAAGTGCTGGGATTACAAGCATGAGTCATCACGCCCAGCCATGTTTTGTTTTAATAAATACTGCCAAAAGGTTCTCTAAAGTGGTTGTGCCAATTTAAACTCCTGCCATAGTATGATGGTTCCATTTGCTCCACATCCTTGCCAACACTCTAGGCACATCTATATGAATGTATATATTTGAATATATATGAATGCCCGTTCATATATATTATTTATGTATATATCTATATATTATGAATTAAATATAAATGTAATTTTAGGTATTTTGACAGGTACATAGTAGAATTTCACTGTGGTTTTACTTTCCGTGGTGATTAATCATATTGTGTACCTTTCATGTACATATTGACATTTGCATATCCTTTTTAATGAATAATACAGTCAATATTTTTCCCATTTTAGGGGAAATGTCTTGTTGATGTGTTAGAGTTCTTTTTACGTTCTGGATGTGTGTTCTCTGTTGGTTATATGTACTGCAAGTATCTTCTTCCACACTGCAGCTTGCTTTTCACTTTCGTGTATTTTGATAAGTAGATATTATTTATTTTAATAAAGTATAATCTTCAATGTTTTAAATCTTTAGCTAGTTGTTTTTAAATTGTACTTATTTATTGTTTGTCTCCAAATATAACAAACTCCATGAGGAAAGGGCCTTTGTTTTGACATTTCCCTGTCTCCCACGTCAGAAACAGAGCCCGGCTCGCAGTAGTTGCTCAAGAAATTATCAGTTTTTCTTTTTTTCATTATTACTTTTATTTGACACATAATAATTGAACATATTTATGGGGTCCACTGTGATATTTCCATACAAGCATACAATGTGTAACGGTCAGATCAGGATCATCACCTCAAACACTTAGGATTTCTTTGTGTTGGGAACATTCAAAATCTGCTCTTCTATTTAGCTAGTTATTTGTATGTCCTGTTTAAGAAGTTTTTACCGACCTTAAGTCATACAAATAGTCTCTTTTTCTTTTTTTTTCTGGAAGCTTTTTTGTTTTTACTTTTCACTTTTAGGCCTATAGTTCATGAGAAATTAAATTCTGTGTATGGGGCTGAACTCTGTGGCTCATGCATATAATCCCAGCACTTTGGGAGGCTGAGGCAGGAGGATTGCATGAGCCCAGGAGTTTGAGACCAGCCTGGCCAATGTGGTGAGAGCCCACTCTACAAAAAATACAAAAATTAATCAGGACTGATGACGTGCCTGTAGCATCAGCCACTCAAGAGGCCAAGAGGGAGGATCGCTTGAGCCCAGCAAGTCAAGGCTGCAGTAAACATTTCAGCCCAGGTCACAGAATACAACCCTGTCTCAAACAAACAAACAAAATGGGTATGGTGTGAGATAGAGACTGAAGTTTATGATATCAAGTATCCAATTGGTACATCACCATTTACTTGAAAAGGTCATTTCTTCCCACTGCATTTCATGATTTTTGTCACAAATCATGTGATCATATGGGTCTGTTTCTGGGCTCTCTGTATTATTATTCTGGCAAATTGTCTATTCTTGCTTCTTATATTTATTTAGGCTTAAAGTAAGTCTTTATATCTGCTAGTGTATGTCCTTCAATGTGGCAGATTAAAGATGATCACACATATTTTGGAACTTCACTCATCAGTCTGGAGGACCCAGTGACCGCTTGATCAATAGAGAAAGGCAGCAGCAAGGCTGACTCTGTTTCTGGGGTCAGGCTTTGTGAGACTGGTGGCCTCAACTTCTTGTCTCTTGGGTCTTTTGCTTCTGGGACCAGGCTTTGAGAGACTGGTGGCCTCAACTTCCTGTCTCTTGGGTCTTTTGCTTTTGGAGCTCTGAGAAACTACATAAGAAGTCCAGCTACTGTGAGGCCACCATGCCAGAGAGACTCTATGAAGAGACACATTTAATTCTGAGACACCTGATGAGAGGGAGGTGCCTCGTCAGTCCCCGTCCATTTCATCCCTGAGTTGCACAGGTCATTCAAAATGAGGCTGCAAACCCTGGGATCGGAGACAGGTGCTTCCTATTAAATTTGGCTCCTAAATAAATGATTGTTGTTTTAAGTCACTAAGTTTTGGAGTGATTTGTGTCACAGTAATAGACAACTGGCTCATATAATTTTGATTTCCTCTAGATTACCTTGCTTATTCTTCACACTTCTGATTTTATTATGAATTTTAGAATAAACTTGTCAATTTTCATTGAAAATCTGCGGAGATTTTGATTAGAATTCCATGGACTCTATAGACTTATTGGGATGAGTTGATACCTTAACAATACTGAAACTTCCAGTCAATGAACATGGTATATTTCTATGTTTATTCAAGACTTCTTTAATTTCTCCCATTAATATTTGTAGTTTTCTATGTAAAGGTCTCACATATACTTTATTACCCTCAGATATATGGTGTTTAATGATGCTATTATTATTATATATGATATTACTTTGCATTTTTATTTGTAAATTATTTGTGTCTAACGTATTTATATTTTTGTTTTAATTATATTATAATTTTAATCATAAGAACATAAATTTGAAATTTAATCAGAATTATTTTATGGCCTAGCACATGGTTTATACTAAAATTGTTACTAGCACATTTGAAAAAAGATGTGTTCTTTTGTGGTTGGGTGCAGTGTTTTATACATGCCAATTAGGTAAATTTTGTTTAAATATTTGATGTCACTATTGATTTTTTTATCTGCTTATCCTATTCAGTGGATAAAAGTGAGTTGAAGACTCCAATCATAGGTGGGGCACGGTGGCTTATGCCTATAATTCCAGCACTTTAGGAGGCTGAAGTGGGCAGATCACCTGAGGTCAGGAGTTTGAGACCAGCCTGGCCAACATGGTGAAACCCTGTCTCTACTAAAAATATAAAAATTAGCTGGGTGTGGTGGCGCATGCTTGTAATCTCAGCTACTTGTGAGTCCAAGGCATGAGAATCACTTGAACCTGGGAGGCAGAGATTTCAGTGAGCGGAGATGGTGCCACTGCACTCCAGCCTGGGCAACAGAGTGGGACTCTGTCTCAAAACAAAAAAACAAACAAAAAACAAAAAACTCCAACTATAATTATGGATTAGTCTTTCTCCTTTTGTTTCTGCTACTTTTTGCTTTTATGCTTTTAGGCTATATTTTAGATTGAAGCAAATTTAGGACTTGACCTAGTGGATTGACCAATTTGTCATTATGAAATATCCCCCTTTCTCTCCAGTAGTACTTATTACCCTAAAGTCTACTTTGTCTGATATTTGGATAGCTTTACCAGCTTTCTTTTCATTAGATTTTGCAGCTTTGTTGTGATTAGTTGTTTTCTTTTCTGGTTAAGATGTGTCTCTTATATTTAACTTACAGTTGTTTTCCTAATTCAATCTTATAGTCATTGCTTTTTATTAGGAATATAGCCTATTTATATTTAACGCCATTGATTTTATTTTAGATTTAAATACAACTTCTTGATGTTTGATTTTTGTTTGTTTGTTTGTTTTTAGTCTTGCTCTGTTGCCCAGGCTGGAGTGCAGTAGCCAGATCTCAGCTCACTGCAACTTCTGCCTCCTGGGTTTAAATGATTCTCCTGTCTCAGCCTCCTGAGTAGTTGGGATTACAGGCGTGCACTACCATGCCTGGCTAATTTTTGTATTTTTAGTAGAGACAGGGTTTTGTCATGTTGGCCAGGCTCATCTTGAACTCCTGCCCTCAAGTGGTCCACCTGCCTTGGCCTCCCAGAGTGCTGGGATTACAGGAGTGAGCCACTGCGCCTGGCTTGGTGTTTGATTTTTGTTGCCCAATTTGTTCACCTTTTTTTCTTTTATTTTGAATTGATATAATTTCATTATTCTATTTTTTGCTCAATTAGTTTGTTAGTAATTTATTTAAAATATTTTAGTCAGTAGTTTTCCTAGAGGTTACAAAATGCATCCTTGACATACTCTTACTAGATTCTACCTTAAATTAGAAGGTATATCATTTTGCAGATAATGTGAGAACTCTGTAACACTTTCACTTTTTTATCCTTCCCAAGTTTATACCATTGTTATCATAATTTTAAATTTATGGTTAAGTTCTAGAAGCCATTTCTACTATTGTTTTAAACATCCAATATTCATTAAGATGTAACCATATATTTGCACTTTCTCAGTTCTACTGAAATCATTCTTCTGCCTGGAATTATTGTCCTTCTGCCTGAACAACTTTCTGTACATTTACTTGAGGGTCTGTGATAAATTTGCTCAGTGGTGGTTTGTCTGAAGGTTTTTTTTATATACCTTAATTTTTTGGAGGATATTTGAAGTAGATACAGAATTTTTGTTGGCAGTTATTTTCTTTTAGCATTTAAATATTTTATTCCATCATATTCTAGTTTTAACCATTTCTGTGGGAAAGCTACATTCTTATTATTGTTTCTATGAAGGTAATGTGTCTTTTTCCTTGGGACCTTTTTTTCCTCCACCATCTTCATTTTCCTGCCGTTTTACTATGATATGCCTAGGCATATTTTTTTATTGTATTCTTTTCAGCTTGGATATATAGACTATTGCTGTTGTAAAATTCTTAGTGTATCTTCAAATATTACTCTTGCTCAGTTGTCCTTCTCTCATACTCTTCTGGAAATCCAATTACATTTATGATAGACTTTTCTACCATATTCTATATGTTTCTTTTTTCCCTGCATTTTCAACTCCTTTTTTTTCCTATGCTATAATCTGAATATTTTCCACTGATGTGTTTTCCAATTCATTAATCCTTTCTTTTGCCACATCCAATCTTCTTTTAAATCAATTAATGAATTCCTAATTTTATTTATTATATTATATATATTTATAGTTCTAGGATTTCCAATTGATTACTTTTATAGATTCATCAGCTCTCTGATGAAATTAATATTTTTCCACATTTTCTTGAACATGATAATCATACTTATTTAAATTCTGTATTTGATTTAAATTCTGTATTCGATGCATCAGACCTGGATCCCGTTTGAGACTGTTTCTACAGTCTGGAAACAGTCTGACTAGTTTTCTGTCATTTGGTCCTATTTGTTGGCATGCTTGTAATTTTAAATTGAAAGTGCAAAATTTTATTATAGAAAATTTTAAGTTCCCCAAATGAGATAATCATCTTTCAGAGACAACATATATATATGTGTGTGTGTGTATATATACACATATATATGTTATCTCTGAAAGATGATCTCAAATATATACATACATACATATATATGAGATATATATATGTGTGTGTGTGTGTGTATGTATGTTTGGCAAACAGATGAATATGGGAAGATCACCATGACCTCTTTAGGGCTGATCTATTTCAGCTATTTCTTACTTCAAGGGCAGAGAATTTCAGGGGTCTCAACTGAAAGCTTAGATTAATACTGGAGCCCCTCTTCCCTGGTGGACTCTGAACTACAATTTTTGTCATTCCAGCTCTGTGGGATTGTTGTAATCTCTGTTTAGCCCTTTAGCCTCTTAGAAGCTGCTCTCTGCTTGGTTTTGTGAAGTTTCACACTGAACTGTGTGACTTAGGTATCTGAAAATGTCTTGAGGGTAATAGTGCAGAATTCTAGGCTCACCTTCCCAGAATTTGCTTTCTTCTGGGATCTTGGCACTTATACAGTGGCTGCTTTGGTAGCCTAAACTTCAATTCCGTCTCCAAATGACCATTGCAAGCTCTAAGCCATTGTTTTATCCGCATGTCCTGTTCTGCTGATCAGCAACTGCTTCAGAGAGAGGAAGGGTGTATACCTGTGGGCTCACTTCAGTGTACTCTCTTCTCTCCAGGACCGTGGCCTCTGAAGTCCCAGCTGCCTTGTTTTTCTCTAACACCTTCCAACCCAGCCATTTTCATGCTTTGTGTCCAGCTTCTACATGCAGGCTGGTTAATCTGAAACTAACTCTGCCATAACCAGAAGGGAAAAGTTCCCCTTTGATTGGATTTTGAATTCATGCTTCTTATGTTTACTTGGTTGTTACTGACTCAAAAATGGCTAAAACTATGATACTTGTCCCTGAGGCCCCATTTATCTTCTTGCCACCTCCACAGTCTATGACACATAGCTTCTCAGGAGTCTGGGATGGTGCTGAGGAAGCTTTAGAGTGGAGACCATCCAGAATACCAACACCCCTGGAATTCATGCGATTGATCTATGCAGGCTAATAGAGAACTCTATTTGCTATGTCCATATTTAGCAGCTAAGGCTTCCTGTGTATGGTAGTTAGTCCTTGATGTTACGTCTGCTCTTCTACACATCCCTGTCTGCCCTACCCCAGGCAATACTGCCAATAGTTCAGTGTGTATATTCCACGTCCTCCCTGGGGCTCAGCTTTTCTTCCTATAAAATGAGCAAGTGGAGTTTGGAAATTTGAGATGTACTTTTCCCACATACTAATTTTATCTTGGCTTATCCATTGCAAAGGGATCTATTCAAACAGTTCGTTGATTTGAGGCAGGTGTTAGACCCAAGTAAGTGATGTCTTGAACTTCATTGTTATTAGCTCATCCCAGGGTATGTGGTTTCCATGGTTTGGCATCCAACTAGAGTAGGATCGGCAATGGGATTACAATGTAATATTTATCAAACCAAAGTGTTTGTTTTAATTTTTATTGAGAACACAAACGAATATCTTCCCCCTCGGTCACTGTTAGTATTTGACTATGGAATGTTAGTATGCGTGTTCCTAGGTCCTTTGAAAAGTAATTATTTCACTTGTGGTTACATTTTCTTTAGTGGAACCCGTTTGGGAGGAGAGTCTCTTGCTTCTGCAGGTGGCTGCATACAGCTTACCAAACTGAGTTGCATCATACATCTCCCTGTTCAGAGTCCATCAGTGGCTTCTCATGGCCTAGAATAAAATCTCGGTGCTTTGGCCTGGTATCCCTGGAAGCCTGATCTTGGTGCTAAAGCTCACTGCCTTTTCCCAGATCCTCAGCAAGCCCCTTTCCACTCCAGGGCCTTGGCACGGACAGTCCCCTCCCTCTGAGATGCTCCTTCCTTTGCCCTTCTCAGAGTCAGCTTCTTTATCCCCTCCGCTCTCATTCTCCATGGGACATCCTCCTAAAGGCCCTCTCTGGTCCCCTGAGAGAAAGAAGATACCCTGTCTTTCTCTCTCCCACCACCCTATTCTTTTCCTTTCTAGGATTCATCATAATCGTCATTATGTAAGCGTTTGTATGAATAATTTTAAACCTGTTTTAAAATTTAATATTGAATTGATACAAAAGAACATTTAACATTTTGTGCAAGGAATAATTATAATACAGAGCATGTGTGCGTAACCACCCCCAGATTCAGCCCTGGAGTGTTGCTCTGAAGCCCCTCTGTGTGCAGCCCCTCCCGGAACTCCTCCCCTCCCTTTCCCTGGAGGTAACCGTCACCCTGAATTTTATGTGACTTTCTCTTGCATTTCTTTTTGTTTTACTACTTTATTTATAGTATCCCTAAACCACATAGGTTTAGTTTTGCATGTTTTAAAACTTCGTGTAGATGGAATTGCACTGAATATGTTCTTTGGATTCCTGCTCTTCAACTTTACATAATGTTCCTGAGATTCATCCATGTTAATGCATTTAGCAAGAATCAGTGCGTTTTCACCACCATGCTGCGTCCTGATGTTTGAGTTAATCACAGACAGCTTATTTCTTCTACAGTTGGTGGACATCTACATTGTTCCTGAGTCTTTTGGTCTCACAAGCCACCCTGCTGACAGTGCTCTTCCCTTCAAAGCTGGGGGTGGGTTTCTCCAATGCCAAAGTGTTTTTGATGCTTGATTCCCTCAAAACTGGGCTTCCCCGCTGGCTGACAAGCTCTGTGAGGGCAGTCCCTGATTTCCCCTGATCGCTCCCACTGTATCCTCAGAGCCAGCACTGTGTCCAGGCATCATCTCACTCGATTCTCAATAAATATTGTTGAGAGAATAAATGACTGTGTGGATGACACAGTGAATCTCCCTGGTGATCTCATCTGCATTTTCTGCGTCACTAGCCCCGGCCCTGCTGTGCCACGTGAGCTCAGCCTGACCATTGCTTATTGGCCATCACTGCCTGGATGTCCCCAGGCACCTAACCCTTACCTTGGCTCAACTGTGAGTGGTCATGTCTGCTTGCTTCCTCCTTAACCTCGAGCCGCATCTTTCTAATATGGGAGCTGTTCTTGGTCCTCTCTCTTACCTCCCTCAAATACTTCAAATTGAACCCCAAGTTTTGGGCACTCTAGTCTTTAATATCTTGTTCCTCTGTCCCAGCCAAACTCCTTTCCACCATCTCAGTCCAGTGTTAATCAACTTGGTGAGGACTGGGTTGGTGTCTGCCTGGATTTCAATCCCAGTGCTTGGCCATGCTTGCTTGGAGAGGCAGGTGCAGCCTGGGGCTGGGGGTGTGGGTGGGAGAGAGTCAGGCACTCACACCTTCCGCATGCGGTGCCTCTCCCGCAACTCAGCTGCTGTGTGCCTTGCCACCTTCCTGCGGACCTGGGCACTCCTGCAGCCCAGGTTGGCGTGATCCTCTGATACTTGGCTCAGTGCCATCCATCGGGGATACTGGCCCGTCCTCAGTGGTTCCAAGCTCCCACAGCACCTGACCTCGCTCTGTCTCACTGAGTCTGCTCTATCCTTTATGAGCCAGAGTGTGTCCCCTTGAATTTATATATTGAAGTCCTAACTCCAGTACCCCAGAGTGTGATTTTCCATGGAAAATAGTTTTTTGTTGTTTTTATTTTTCTGTTTTTCAATTTCTATATATTTAGATGGTACTAGTACAGATTTCTTACATTTATCACATGTCATGTGTTATGGTGAGGTGTGGGCTGTTAGTGTATTTGTCGCCTGAATAGTGAACGTTGTCCGCAGTAGGTCATTTTTCAACTCTCACCCCACTCCAGCCCTTAGAAAGAAGGTTTTCATTTATTTATTTAGTTTTCTATGCACTCAACTCCAAAGAGATTGTTTTAAAAAAATAATTTCAACTTTGATTTTAGATTCAGGGGGTTCACGTGCAGGTTTGTTACTTGGGCATACTGCGTGGTGCTGAGGTTTGGAGTGTGGGAGGCCCTGTCATCTGGGTAGTGAGCATAGCACCCAGGAGGTAGTTTCTCAGCCCTTGTCCCTCTAGTAGTTCCCAGTGACTATCGTTCCCATCTTTATGTCCACATGTACCCAACGCTTAGTTCCCTCTCATAAGTGAGAACATGCAGTGTTTTCCCTATTGTTAATTCACTTAGGATAATGGCCTCCAGCTGCATCCATGTTGCTGAAAAGGGCATGATTTTATTCTTTTTTATGGCTGAGTAGTATTCCTTGGTGTATATGGACCACATTTTCTTTATCCAATCCACTTCTGATGGGCACCTAGGTTGGTTCATGTCTTTGCTATGATTGTTTGTAGTGCTGCTGTGAACATGCGAGTACATGTGTCCTTTTAGTAGAATGAATTGTTTTCTTTTCTTTTTTTTTTTCTTTTTGAGACAGTCTCTCTCTGTCACCCAGGCTGGAGTGCAGTGGTGCTATCTTGGCTCACTGCAACCTCCACCTCCTAGGTTCAAGCTATTCACCTGCCTCAGCCTCCCAGGTAGCTGGGATTACAGGTACCCGCCCCCATGCCCAGCTAAATTTTGTATTTTTAGTAGAGACAGAGTTTCATCATGTTGGCCAGGCTGGTCTTGACTTCCTGACCTCAGGTCATCCACCAGCCTCGGCCTCCCAAAGTGCTGGGATTACAGGCATGAGCCACTGCGCCCGGCCAAATGATCTGTTTACCTACCCAGTCGCGGCTAGGTCGAAGGGTAGTTTTATTTTAAATTCTTTGAGAAATCTCCGAACTGCTTTCCACAGTGGCTGAGCTAATTTACGTTCCCACGAATGGTGCAGAAGCACTTCCTTTTCTCTGCAGCCTTGCCAGCATCTGTTAGTTTTTGACTTTTTAATGGTAGCTGTTCTGACTGGTGTGAGATGGTATCTTGCTGGGGTTTTGCTTTGCATTTCTCTGATGACTGATGATGCTGATCATTTTTCATGTTTGCACATCTTCTTTGGAGAAGTGTCTGTTTGTGACCTTTGCCCGTGTTTTAATTGGATCATTTGTTTTTTATTTATTGAATTGTTTAAATTCCTTATAAATTCTGAATATTAAGACTTTTGTCAGATGCATAGTTTGCAATATTTTCTTTTATTCTGTAGGCTGTCTGTTTACTGTGTTGGCAATTCCCTTTGCTGTGCAAAACCTCCTGAGTTTAATTGTCCCAGTTGTTAACTTTTGTTTTAGTTGCAATTGCTTTTGGGAACTTAGTCATGAAATCTTTGCCAAAGATGATGTTGAGAAGGGTATTTTCTAGATTTTCTTCTAGAATTATAATAGTTTGAGGTCTTACATTTAAATTTTTAATCTCTCGAGTTAATTTTTATATATGATGAGAGGCAGAGACCCACTTTTATTCTTCTGCATGTGGCTAGCCAGTTATATTCAATGAATGACACATTTCAAGTGCTGCTTGATTTTGCTAGTATTTTGTTGAGGATTTTTGTGTCTATTCATCTGGGATGTTGGCCTGTAGTTTTCTTTTTTCATTATATCTTTGCCAGCTTTTGGTATTAGGGTGAGACTGGCTTCATAGAATGAGTTAGGGAGGAGTCCCTTGTCCTTGATATTTTGGAATAGTTTCAGTAGAATTGGTACCAGCTCAGCTGGGCATGATGGTGTACATCTGTAATCTCAGCACTTTGAGAGGTTGAGACTGGCAGACTGCTTGAACCAAAGAGTTCAAGACCAGCCTGGGCAACATGGCAAAAACTCATCTCTACAAAAAATACAAAAATTAGCGAGGTGTAGTGGGACACTCCTGTAGTCCCAGCTACTTGGGAGGTGGGAATATTGCTTGAGCCTGGGAGGCGGAGGTTGCAGGAAGCAGAGGTTGTACCACTGCACTCCAGCCTGGGCAACAGAGTGAGACTCTGCCTCCCGAACAAACAAAAAACCCAACATAACAAAACAGAATTGGTACTAGCTCTTCTTCATAAATCTGAATTCAGCTGTGAGTCCATGTAGCCCAGGGGTTTTATTTTTCTTGGTGGGTAGATTTTTTATTACTGATTTAATTTCAAAACTTGATGTTGGTCTGTTCAGGATTTCAATTTCTTCCCGATTCAATGTTGGGACCTTGTGTGTTTCCAGGAATTTATGCATTTCCTTTATATTTCTGGTTTGTGTGCGTAGATCTACTCATAACTGTCTCTGAGGTTCTTTTGTATTTCTGTGGGATCAGTTGTAATGTCGCCTTTGTCATTTCTGGTTGTATTTGTTTGGAACTTTTCCCCCTTTTTCTTGTTAATCTAGCCAGCGTTGTAATGATCTTGTTTATCCTTTCAAATAACCAACTTTTGTTTTTGTTGATTATTTGCATTGATTTTTAGGTCTCACTTTTGTTCAATTCTGCTCTGATTTTAGTTATTTCTTTCCTTCTAGCTTTGCGGTTGGTGTTTTGTTTTTCTAGTCCCTCTAGGTATGATATTAGATTGTTAATTTGAGATCTTTCTAACTTTCTGATGTAGGCATTTAGTGCTAGAAACTTTCCTCTTAATATTGCTTTGGGTACATCCCAGAGATTTCAGTATGTTGTACCTGTTTCGTTTAGGAAATAAAGTTTTTAAAAATATAATTAAAATTAAACAAGGTCAGTAGGGTAGACCCTAACCCAATATGACTGATGCTGTCAAAGAAGAGAGGTGAGGACACAGACGTGTAGAGGGGAACACACATGTGCAGACACAGGGAGAAGGCAGTCATCTGCAAGCCAGAGAGGCCTCAAGAAGGAACCAGCCTTGCTGACACCTTGATCTCAGACTCCCAGCCTCCAGAACTGTGAGGAAACAAATGTCTGTGGTTTCAACCCGCCCCAGACTGTGGCACTTTGTTATGGCAGCCTGAGTAGGCTCATACTGCCCCTGAGAAGTGGGGCTCTGTCTTAACACCTTTATGCCCAACACACATAGACACGCCTAGAGCTATGCTGAATGAGGGAAGGAGCGAGGGTTCGTAACCTTGGGAGTTCTCATCCATTCCAAGGCCGCCTAAGGGGAGGGATTTCCTGTCCTCCACGTGGCTTCACCGCCCATGGAGGACACACACGGGCACGGGATCCTTGCAAGAAGGGCCTTCTCTTTAAGGTGCCACGGAGCCCGCCTCCCTGTCTGGGTGACCCTGCTCTCTCTGCAAGATAGTTGTAGGGAGATTCGGGGAGCTTCCTGAGAGGCTCAAGGACACTTTAGAAATGTCAGCAGGAGAGACCCACTTCCCTTTTAATCCGTGGAGTCAGGAGGGGAGGTAGGAGGAGTGACCGTTCCTCTGTGGTCATATCTAGGTTCCACCATGTACAGCGCTTTTCCTCGGACAAGCCTCTTCTTGTCTCTCAGCCTCAGTTTCCCCTCAGCAAAATGATCATGACCCATATATCTCCCCTAAGACCTCCAACAGTCATGAAAATGGTTTGTCAACTGTGGTGTTATCAACAAATGTGCAGTGTGGTGTAGGGTTTGTACTGTGGAAGCTTGGTTCTTGTACTGGTGCTGAAGGTGAGGCCCAGGGCGGGCAGGGCTGCTGGAGGCAGATGGCATGTGTGTGTGCGTGTGTGTGCATGTGAGTGTCAGAGCACAGGAGCCCTCGGTGGCCATGGGGCTGGTGCTTCCCTCCCACCCACCAGCCTAGGCTGGCTGCAAAGCATTCTCTGCTGAACTCATGAACAACACCCCGTGACTACCTCAGAGATAGAACAAGGCTGGGGAAGCTGTGACTTCAGTGCCTGTCTTTGGGTGAATCTGAGGCTCTGCTGGGCTCAGAGAACATTTTTGGTAAAGGCCCAGATAGGAAATACATTCAGCTTTGCAGGCTGTGCAGTCTCTGCTAAAACTATGCAACTCTACTCTTACAACTGGAAGACAGCCACAGACAGTATGCAAATGAATGAGCATTACTGTGTTCCAATAAAACTTTATTTATAAAAGCAGGCAGATTTGGCCCACTGGTTGTAGTTTGCAGACTCCTGTTCTAGGCCAACCTGTTCCTTCTACCGCAGAAAATAGTGAGGCTTGGGGTTGGGAGACTCCTCTGGGGCCTGAAGGCTCCCCTGGGGTGTGGAGCCCCCCTGCTAGTGTCCCTAACTCTTCCCAGAGCACCGCATTGCTGAGCTCCTGAGGTCCAGCTCCCTCCCCAGAGTGTTCTTCTGTGTGATCTCTCAACACTGGTTGAATTTCATGGATGAAATTTAACTATCATTTGTCCTTAACAGATGATAAGCTTTTTGATATAAATCGAGTTATCCATTTCCCATGACAAACATATGGAGTATTATTTTTATCTCCATTTTAAATATCAGGAAACTAAGCCCCACAGAGTTACCTTCTAGGATGATATCTGCCCAGTTTTAGATTCTGTGCACTGACAACAGAGTAGTTAGAAGAGGGACATTTGCTCACTTCCAGAGGGAAGGCTGACAGGCCCCCAATCCGACCCCCACTTAGGGTTTGCCCCCCACTGGCTGACATAAATCCTTGTATTTCAGGATGCCTCACCCACCCTGCAACCAAGGAGGGCCTGCCAGGCCTACTGTCAGTAGCTGGTGACTCACATCCGTGTGTGCAAAAAACTCTCATCTGTTGCCTCCTGGAAAGGGGTGCCAGGGGCTCCCTGTGTTGCTGGCCAGGGTCCCCGGTGGGGATGTGGTCCTGCTCTGGGGCTGCATTCCTGCCCAGGTGTCCCGACTCCCCCAAGGATGTGGGTGCAGTGTGCACCTGTGTGTGTGTGCATGGGCCCTCACATGGGTAGGAGCCTCAGGTGCCTGCCTCTGGGCCTCATCCCCCTTACCCACCCCACCTTTGTGCTCTCTGCTGCTGTGCCGAGCTTCAAAGCCTTTGTCTTGCTGTGATACTGGGAGGGCAGGATTCCCACATTCCCCTTGAACTTGGTCCTGACACTTGCCTTCCTTCAGGCCACAGCTCTGCTCAGGCGCCCTCCACGCGCCTGTGAACAGCTTGCCAGTGCCCACCCCTCCTTGACTGGTGCCCAACTTCTGAAAATGTTTTGATCACATATGCCATCTGGAGCAGCAGCCACCCGGAGCTTCCATGGTGCTTATGATGGGGACTCCCTGGGCAATGAGCGTGGCCGGGGGTCCCCACTCGGGGCACCAAGTCTTCTCTCCATTGTGAGGTAATAATGATGGAAACCACATTACGAAGAGAACGGAAACTGACTTTACCAACATGTTAAATTAAGAAAATGAACATGTTCAGCAAACTGCCTGTGCAATCTCATTTGGTTCTGGGACAGGGAAAGGCATGCCAGAGGCGACTGCCCACCAGGTTCATCTTCCCTGCTCCAGGTTCTGCCCGTCCGGTCTGTGCAGAAATGGCCACTTAAAAATGTTTTGAGTTACGAGTGCAAATAGCTGATATCCACCTAAGAGCATTTGCACTACGTAGTTCCTCAGTCTGGAATGCTCTTATTTTCTCTTTCCATGCCTGGCTTGTCATTGTCATTCAGATCTCAGTTTCAGTGTCTTTTCTTTTTCAGATTTTTATCTGACTCCTTTTTTTTTTTTTTTTTTTTTTTGACAGAGTCGTGTTCTGTCACCCAGGCTGGAGTGCAGTGGCACGATCTTGGCTCACTGCAACCACCACCTCCCAGGTTCAAGCAATTCTCCATCTTCAGCCACCCAAGGAGCTGGGATTACAGGCATGCACTACCACGCCTGGCTAATTTTTGTATTTTTAGCAGTGATGGGGTTTCACCTTGTTGGCCAGGCTGGTCTCAAACTCCTGACCTCAGGTGATCCACCTGCCTCAGCCTCCCAAAGTGCTGGGATTATGGGTGTGAGCCTCCGCGCCTGGCCCATGACTCTTTTCTATAATACCAGGCAGCACTATCATATCACCCCTTTTAATTCTCTGACACTGATATGTCTGTTCCTCTCCCTTTCTCTCCTACTCAGTTGATCGTAAGCTTCATGAAGCAAGGGCCTTTGCTGCTTTTGTTCATGTTGGATCATGCTGGGTTATGCTGGGTCTCCAGTGTTTGTAATGGTTCCCACAACATCACGGGCACCCAACACACACTTGGTGGGTAAATCAATGAACGGCAGATAAGTCTGTCTCTTCTCACAGTGGCTCAAAGTTCAGATCTTAGGTGAGTGTGTGGTCAGCTGCATCTCCGCAGCTCCATTTATCTCCAGTCTTTTTGTTTGTTTGTTTGTTTGTTGTTTTTTGAGATGGAGTTTTGCTCTTGTTGCCCAGGCTGGAGTGCAATGGTGCCATCTCGTCTCACTGCAACCTCTGCCTCCCTGATTCAAGTGATTCTCCTCCCTCAGCCTCCAAAGTAGCTGGGATTACAGGTGCCTGCCACCACTCCCAGATAATTTTTTGTATTTTTAGTAGAGGGGGGGTTTCACTACGTTGGCCACGCTGGTCTCGAACTCCTGACCTCAGGTCATCTGCCCACCTCGGCCTCCCAAACTGCTAGGATTACAGGCATGAGCCACCTCGCCCGGCCTAACTCCAGTCTTAATTGTAAACATTTTATGACAATTCTTTCTGCTGCCAGTGCTCTTAGGAAACGGTGGTTCCAACAGTCACTGAAGCAGCATCTCCCTTCAGTGCAGTGGTTCTGCTGTTTGCTTGGAGAGATTTGTGAATGATTTGGTGTTTTGTGGTGAGAGGGATGGAGCGGGAGGAGAAGAGCCATGTGCAGGAGTCATTGAACTTCATGGTAACTTGTGAAGCTATTAAATTATAAGATTAAATGTCTCCTGGGGTTGAGGCAGGTCATGTATTTAAGATTCACTCTCCAGAAAGGACCAGGCAAAGGATCGCTCTTGAAGGCTGTCTTAGCATCACAGGCTCTGTAGCCAGCAGCCCAGTCACATATTTGATAGATATTGCCAATGGATTGACTAATCCAGCTAATCTTCAGTGAATTCCCACTCTATTCAAGATATGTGTGGGTGTTGGGCGTGCAGTGATGGACAAACTACAGACAGTTAATGAGAATTTTGAGGTTTAACAACAGATTATTTTATTACATAAAGAATACACAATGTAACCTATTTACACATTAATTTTAAGAAAAAAATAACTTGAAGCAATATTGAAAGAAACAGCACCATGGCACCAATCTCGTTTTCCTCCCTTTCAATGTGGATGTCTTCCAGCAGGCAGCACGGCTCTGTCCTGGGTCTCCCACATACCGGCCACGTGCCAGTAGCCAATTAGTTAACCCAGTTCTATTTCACCATCTGCTAAATGGTACCTGCTTGTGTGTTTCACAGAATCAATACGAGAAGCTAAATAATAATCCATGTAAAACCCATATACCACACTCAGTCTATAGAAAAGTGACTTTTAAAATTATTGAGCTGTCTTACTTTATTCATGAATTTATCTCCCAGATTGTGAGGAAATAGTTTTCCACCACCCAGAATTTTATGTTTGAAACGTCAGAAACCCTCCAGAGAGCACAGGTTGCCCGGGCGACTGTAGTACAGCCTCAAGGCACCCTCAAGTTGGCAAGACCCAGGCTTGCTGTGTCTGAGAAGCACAAGGTTCCACTTCCCAGCCACAGTGGTTTTCAGCTATTTCTACTCTTAGGTCAGAACAGAGATGTGGGAAAACCCCCTGCTCTTCTGTTTCTTTTCCCCAACGCAGCCTCCTCCAGCCTCCAGTGGAGGCGTTTCCATGGGTGACCACATGGAACTATTTTTTCACATAACACTGACTTTATTTTAAAAAAAATATTTAAATGACTTTCCTTTTCTACTGACGGTGGCCTTCGTGTGAATGCTCCTTTGGGGACCACATTGATCATTAACACACCTTTGAGGTTTCTTTCTTTTTTCTCTGAAACGTGGCTTCTTAAAAAACTTTACACTTTTTCTCTCATGAGCATTTTAACACATTTAAAAAATAACAGAACAGTTAAAAAAAAAAAAACCCCACAGTTTCACACAGGCTTCTTCTCACTGAATCATGTTTCATCTTTTCCCTTGGCACAACCGAAGGGAAGGTTAATTTAAAACAGCTGAGAGTGACGTCATGTCACACGCTGACACCTCTTTTTCTTTTTCTTTTTTTTTTTTTTTTTTTTTGCCAAGAAAGAAAAGAGGTTCACCTCAGGCTGCTCAGAAAGAAGGTGTTCCAGGAAGGCCAGAACAGGGAGGCTGCTCTGCAAAAACAAAGAAGAGCTTGGCAGGCCCTAGAATGGAGAAGTTAGACCCTGGGAATCCAAGATGCTGCAACGTCAGGCAGCTGGTCCCCAGCAAGGCTGGCACGTGGAAACCTCACGGAGAAAAGTGATTCATAACCAAAGCAGAGCTCCCACAGCGACACTGAGCAGACATGGAACTATTTTTCACATAACACTTACTTTATTTTAAAAGAAATTTTAAATGACTTTCCTTTGCATGGATTCTCTGTTTCTCTTGCTCTGGTTCTGGAAGCCCTGTGGAGTGGTGGCCAAGAGTCAGTCCCGTTCTCTATTTTTTTGTTGTTGTTGTTATCTTTCTGAGTTGATCAACAACTGAGGGAATTGAAGAAAGTCACCCAGGTGGCTCCTGTCCGGTGCGTCACTCCACCCCATTCCAACAGCCTCGTAGGTTACTTAACTGTGGAGCCTGGCATTCTCCAGATGCCCCAGTAGGGACGATTACTTGGCTTCCTCCAGCAGACAGCCCTTGTGGAACGCTCAGAGCAGAAGTGAGTCCCTGCAGCAGGCCCTGTGCACGGAGGCCAGCCAGGAGGTGGTGGAGCTTTGTGCATCCATCATCAGCATTAGAGATACAACCAGGGGCAGGGCTCCTTCCCTTAGAACCATGCATGGTGGACTATTTGCCCCCAAGTGTGATCTTTGCCTGCAAGGTTCCGGCTGTTGTGGCACTCAGACCTTCATCTGTATCTTCCTCAGGAATTCTGTAAACTACCAAATAGTTTTATCAATAACCCCTTCCTACTCAAGCCAGTTAGAGTGAATATTGTAGGCTACAACTAAGAACAGTCACCAATGTAATCACTTTACTAATTTTAACAATGGCCCCTCAAACAGGGGTTTGCTCCATTTCCTCCATTTCCAGAGGAGGAAGTTGATGGGCTGATGGAGGTAGGTGAATATCATTGGTTGATGTTGAATAGACCAAAGCTCTTATTATTACTAGTATTAAAATATTTATTCTGAAGTTATTTATATATTTCAGAACTTGTTTAATTAAAGACTGATGTTACAGGTTCATTGAATAAATAAATCGGGTTATTTACTGATCCACTGGATCCAACTAAATAGTTGGGCCACAGATTGTCTGGTGGTGACGATAACTGGTAAGCACCTTTTTAGAGAAAGCCTGTTGCCGTATGCCCCAGCATTTGACTAATGGCAGGAACATCTCTGACTACTACACCAGGCCTGGATTTGACCTGCGAGAACGAATGTGCAGCTTACTGCACGGGAACTGGAAATATTTAAGGACCTACTCTAGTGGGCACACAGTGAATTCCTGGTAGGTCCCAGTGAGAATTTACCATCTCAGTTGCTAGTGGATTGTTTCTCACCCATTAAGGACTTCATTCTGTTTCTTAAGAGGAAATTCTTCCCCACTGAAAGTAAGGACTCGTTAGTAAAATCCATTCTAGTTGACAGCTCCTGTGTCCTTCCCAAGAGGAAAGGAGGATGCAGATGGGTGTGAAGGCTTTAGTTTTAGGGCAGACTTTTTGAAGGTACTGTAACTTACTATGGTGCAACAACTTACTATGTTGCCCCTTTGCTGTCACCCAAACTTGGAAAGGAATTGGACATTTCTGGTTTTTCATATTTATAGTAAAAGAAAATCCACCGAGTTTATCCCTAGAGAGGACTTATGTGACCACTGCCCACGCGTAGACAACTAGAGTCCCTCGACTGGACCCACCAAGGAGAGAAATCCGTTTTGCAGATTGTGTATGGCCTTGAACCAGGAAGGGCATAGGCTGTGGGTGTGCTTCCCTCCATGCAAGGGGATGCAGCCTGGGAGCTGCGTTGCATCATCACGTCTCTCAAGTTGCGCGGAAAGCATGGAACTCCTTTCTGCCTGGATTTTGGAAGGAACCAGTGGACAGATTTAATCTGATGAAGACATTGTAAGGTTAATTTTAGGTTTCAAATACTTTCTTTTGTGAAAATTGTGAGTCTTCATTAATTTCCAGAAAGGGTGCCTGGTACTGAGGACACACAGGCCAAAACAACAGGTCCCTGGACTTTTGGAGGTGGGGTGTAACCAAAAAGCCATTGCGACCTCTGTGAAAGAAAATGAAGCCTTCATTCCAGGCAAATCTCTGCATTGCGTTCTGAAGGATGTGCAGCCCCTTTCTTCTATCACACTTACTCTAAGGACTGTGATTCATTGATCATCCATTCCGTGTTCTGTATCCTCGGGTTGTTATCCCAGGCTGTCCTCTGTCATCTCTCCCTGGAGAAGATGGGTCCTTATTGCAGTCACCTGTGGAGCCACTTTGGCCTGGGATGAGCTACTCACCAGCACACCCAGCCCATCTTAGATCTCTGGGATCCCAGACCAAATGGAGGCAGCTCTTGAACAGTCCCTGAAGATAATCCCTCTCTATTTTTCCTATTTCCAAGGCTCCACGAACCTTCACATGGAATCTGTCTGGTGAGCATAATACATGCCACAGCTGAAAACCTTCTGAAGCTGCAACACGTTGTTGCGGGTGATTGAGCTTCATGTTGTTTTGCCAATTCTCGAACAAACGGCCAGACTCGTTTGGAACTCGCTTTCCTTTGTTGTTCAATAAAGCAGCAATTATATATCATGCGAGATAATGGAATGGTTGAATGCAAACTTGAATTATTTTATTTTATGGAGTCTTAGACTTGTAATGTGGAGCTCCCAAATACCAAATGGTTGCTGAGATTTAATGGGACCTGTTGTGGGGAGTGAGAGTTGTAATTCTCCCATTCACACAACAAAGGCCGGCTGTTCTGAAGTTTAGCATTTATCAAGTTAGAAAACACCCTCCTGACACCACGGGAGATCCATGCCTTGGCTCCTTCTTATTTCTCTGCTCTATTTTCTTACGGTTGTCTTCGCTTGAGCCCTGGAGAAGAATGGTTCACCTTTTCAAGTTTCTTTATTAAAGTCATCATTGTTTACCGTCCACCTGAGCTGAGACCGTGGCAGCGCCATGGGGCTGCCTCTGAACAGTGTGGAGGTTCTTGGCCCCAGCCCATGTCCTGAGTCCTCCTCACCTCCCGCCTTCCCCAGGCACACCCTCCTGGAGCCACCATCAGAAACCGCCAGCCCAGGGCAGGAGCTTGTGGGTCAAACCCAGTTCTGAGGTGGGTTATGTGTGTAATGTGCCGCAAAGAATATCTAAAGAATTAGGTTCCTATCCCTGTAATGACAGCATTCTCAGTTGCCAGCATCCAAATGTGCTTTTCAGAGTAGGAGGGGAAGGGTGGACTTGGAGCTGGCGCCCCAGGGAGTCGTTTTGAATGTGAATATGACCCGGCCTGTGGGTCACGGTGGAGGCAAGTTCAGGAACCGGCATGCTGAGGAGGCAATGGAGATGGACAGCCCAGCCTGGCCCCGATGCCCAAATCCATCCCTCTGGCTCAAGGGCCTTTTCTCGTCACCTCATGCCCGTCACACAGGCTGTGAGCACATCCTCTTCCTCCCTGCAGCATTGGCTTAGTCCTTCTGCACTGCTGAAACAAAATGTCATAAGCCGAGTGGCTTATACACAGCAGTAATTTATTTTTCAGTCTGGAGGCTGGGAGGTCCCAGATGAAAGCATCAGCAGATTTGGTGTCTGGTGAGGGCCCAAATTCTCATAGGTGGCACCTTTTTACTGCATCCTCACATGGTGGAACTGACAACCATGCTCCCTTGGGACTCTTCATAAGGGGACAATCTTATTCATAAGCCTCCTCTCCAGTGGCCTGATCACCTTCCAAGGGCCCCACCTCCTAATACCATCACCTTGCGGGTGAGGACGTCAATCTATGAACACTGAGGGGAAACAAACCTTCAGACCACAGTGTCTGGTCAGCATCACTCTCTTTAGCTTCCACTTTGGTGGCTTGGATCTTGGACTCACAGTTTCCTGCAACGATTTTTTGCTTTTTGACTTCACCCTGACCATGGTCATCTCTTGTTCCTGACATTGCCTATGTTGGATGGAGCATGTCTTAGTTTTGAGTGTCTCCAGAGGAGCCTGAGGTAAGGAATGGTGTGTGCACCTTATCTGGAAGGTGCAGGGACCCCAGCAGGGAGGTGAGGAGTGATTTGGGGAAGGCACAGTGACCCTCCAGGGGAAGCATTGGAAGCACAGAGGGCAATTGGACCTTAATCTTTTGGGGGAAGTTCTAGGAAAAAAAACTGTATTGGTGAGGGAGCTGGGGTATTTATACTCCCACACCTGTCCATCACTGGTCAAGTGCTGCCCTGAGACACATTCATTTATTCTCCATGAGCACCTCAAAAGGCCCTTCTCTGTGTTAGGGGCACAAGCTCTCCTGTCCAGCCTGAGATAGACCTGGTGTTCTCAGCCCACATATAGAGCCAAGAGGATCAACAGGTCACCACTCAGGACTGCACCCCCTTCCGGCTCAGCTTCCCAACTGGGCTCATGCCCCAGTGTGTGCTAGAGGGGTTTTACCCCACCTTCCAGTGTGCAGCTTGTGGTGCCAATGGGTGAGTGTGGGTCTCTGAAAAGTCCACTTTCACCACAGAGGGTCCTGAGTGGCTCCAGGCTCTGGGTTCAATTCCAAGCTCCTCCATCCCCAGTGGGACTGTCTTCTCACTACCATGCCCAGGTGTGGTGACATTGGCCACTTCTTAGGCTTCTTGGAGGGTTGAGCTATATTTGTGTCACATATAAAGTGATATAATGCACACACATTATTATTTTTATTAATACTTTGTCTTCTGAGCTGCCTGCCCTTTGCAAATTCAGCAAGAGGTGGCCTGTGGTTGTCAGCCTCCAGTATGGCATCCATCCCCCCACCCCCTGAGCGGTTCGCAGGGATGATCTATGACAGAGGGTGATGGGATGTCACTTCTATGACTACATTGCAGAAGATACATCTGAGATGCCCTCTCACCTTCCTGACTCCCTCATGTTAAGGGAAGATAATTGTCAAGGAGAAGTCCACAGAGTAAGGACCCAAGCCCTCCTGCAAACAGTCATGTGTGTGACTTGGAATTGGATTTCCCAGCTGCAGTTGAGCCCTCAGATGACAGCAGCTGCTGCTGACAGCTTGATGGAAACTTCATGAGAAACCCTGAGCCAACATCACCCAGCTCAACCATTTCCAAGACCCCCAACCCTCAGAAACTCTGTGAGATAACAAGGATTTGCAGTTTTGAGCCACCAAGTTTTTGAAAAATGTGTTATGCAGCAATACATAACTGAGCCATGGCCCCAACAATGATGGATTCCAATTGTGACTCACCATCTCATAAGCAAGCAGTCTATTAGAAGGTCAAGGTCCCACAGGAGCATGTCATACAGGCCCTATCCTCATCCCACTATCCCCTGAAGCCTTGCCTCTGGATAATGATCCCCTCACCACTCACTGGAGTCCTTCTGCACCAGCTGCCATTTTCCAGCATGCCCCCTCCTCAACCTCCTGTGCCTTTGCTAGTCCCAGAGCTGGGATGCAGGTGTCTGTCTGACACCCTTCCAAGCCCCCCTCTGAGCCCACCCCCTTCACCTAAGGAGAACTCCCAGGAGACTCAGGCAGAGTTATCAGCCTTGGCCTCTGAGATACCACAGCACATTGTGCAGACTCAATGGTACCAGGTCTCCTGTGGAGAAGACAGTATGAGAGTGGACTTTACATGGGCTCCTGTCACCCCTGACTCATGGTGTTTATGCCTGTTTAGTCTTCAGAGAAGCAGATTCTTCCACAGTTGAGCCTCGGATGAGACTACAGCCCTGGCTGACATCTTGATTGCAGCCTTGTGGGATGCAAAGCTAAGCTGTGGCACCTGACTCATAGAAATGTTGAGATCATAAATATGTGTTGCTGAAGCTGCTAAATATGTAGAGTTTTTTATGCTACATAATTAATGCAATGCCTTATCAAAGCTGCAAAGATAGTTTAAAAAAAAAATAACAGTAGCCAGCACATTCTCCTTCAGTCTTTTGCATGTCACTTTCTGGTCCAGTTGAAGTGATACAATTTTACATAGCTTGTCACAGTCATTAGGAGCAGGTGTCCCTGTAAATCTGAGCTCAGACTCCAGATTCCAATATGTGTAGCCTTATCTCTTTGTGGCAGGAACACCTTGCTCATAACTACATTCTCTAAGCCTTCATCTTCCCATTGGTACAATGTGCACAAGAATGCTGCTCACTTTGTGGGGTTACTGAAATGATGATCTGAGTTAAGTGCTTACAACATTGCTGGGAAAATAGTAGTAACTCATTCAGTATCTGTTGAATAGTCTCCTTCTTATTTCTGTAGTCTCATAGTATCTGTGGGGGAGGGTAATGACTCTGGGAACTGCCATTCTTAAACGTTGAGAAGGAAGCCCAGAGATTCCTTGGGGTGGCTCAGGTGCTCAGAGGGGAGGCAGGGAGAGCTGGGTATCTGCGCTCAGGGTCTGGTCTGACAGAGGTCAAGGATGCTTGCCTCTTGGCTCTTCCTTCACAGCTTTCTCCACTCAAATGAACCCCTTCTTCCCTTGCAGCTGGTGCCTGCAAGTCCAAGTGGGTGAGACTCACAGGCTGACAGAACACAGCTCTGTCCTCTTGTGGTTCCCAGGGAGTCCCACACCCTCCTCCTGGAAATCAAATGCCCAGAAAACTGACTGGAGGAGCCACTGGCAACCAAATGAGGCAATGACATTTTTAAGCAATGTAAGTAACTGAATTGCCTGTGAATGTTAGAGACAAGCTTATATGAAAAGTTGGTGCAAGAGCTATAATCAAAATGATTACAAGGTATAACAAGAAGACAAAAGTCACAGAGCCAGAAATTAAGGACACTAAACAAAGAAACAAACAGCTAACCATCGGCCTGCAAATAGCATGGTTCAGAGCCGCTGTCTAAACAGTGTCGCGCCTTGGGAAAAAGTCCCTGGATGCCTGGTGGGGAAAGCTTATTGCTAGAATGTGCTTAGCCCAATGGAAACAGAAATGTTCTCCACATTGAACTAGGGTGGGAAAGTAAACTGAGGGGTTGTTTATCTGCCTGACATGCTGGCCAAGCCACTCTAAGTGACCCAAAACATGAGCAGGAGACTTGGGCAGGTCACACAGCCCCTCTGTACCATCAGAACACACAGCCTGTAGGCACCAGGGAAGCAGAGGTGTCAGAGTCCTTTTCTTGCTGTTCTTATCTGTGCAATGGAGATCCCCTGCTGTGTCCAATCTCCCACCCCAGGCTCCCCTAAGGAAAGACCCTCCATCTTCCACCAGGTGCAAATTCAGCCCAGCACATGGGAGGAGACCTGCACTGGGAATCCCAGGTTGTAGCTCAGAGTCTAGGCACTGTGCTGTGTGAGCTCAGCCAAGTCGCTGTGTCACTGTGGGCCTTGCCTTCCTTATTGGCAAGACTCGAGGGCTGAGTTCCATCCGCTTTATTCAGCATGGAGTCTGGAACCTGAGGGTGTCATCTGCTCTCAGGCTTCCTGTGGGGGATTTTGACTTCCAACTCCCAACCTCGATGGTGTGACAGCAACCTCGGCCCTCGGCCCTGCTCTGAAGGAAACACATTTTCCTCTCTCCCTCCAAATTACAGACCTTATCATACCTCCTGAGTCACATTATAGAACGTTTCCCTTAGTACAGCCACCTGAAATTTTTAATTTAGTCATTTATAAATATATCATGCATGAGGTTCACTCTGACATTCTGATCCTCTTCTACTCTCCTAGTGTCCAGTGGGTTAGGAAAGGTGCACAGCCGTGAGGAGCACGAGGCCATGGGACTCAGTGACTTGGTCCGAGTAAGGCAAGGCCTGGACTGCAACTCAGGACTTGCTACGAGAGTGGATTGGTGATCCAGCCCTGCATTTCCCCTTGCAAGTCTGACTTGAGAACTAAAAATAAAATCATAAGCACCCCAACCATGGAAAAGACCCCCATCTTGGCCAAGGGGACCCCAGGAAAACCTTAAAATTGAGTTCCCAGCCATGGCATGCTTCTTTATACCCCCTCTCTTTTGTGGTTTAGACACAACAACTGATCAGCATTAGTGTTAAAATAGAGATAATAAGGTTGGTGGATGGGCCAGGCACGGTAGCTCATGCCTGTAATCCCAGCACTTCGGGAGGCTGATGGGGGCAGATCACCTGAGGACAGGAGTTTGAGACCAGCCTGACCAACATGGTGAAATCCTATCTCTACTAAAAATACAAATATTAGCTAGGCATGGTGGTGGGTGCCTGTAATCCCAGCTATTCAGGAGGCTGAGGCAAGAGAATCGCTTGAACCCGGGAGGTGGAGGTTGCAGTGAGCTGAGATCATGCCACTGCACTCCAGCCTGGGTGATCCAGTGAGACTCCACCTCAAAAGAAAAAAAAAGAAATACTAGTGGATGGATTCTTTGTGTCAAGATATCAAATTGTACACAGAATCTAAGATCACGACAGGCAAAGCCTGTCACACACCCTACACTTAAAAAATAAACTGTTCTAACTGCCTCGAGATTTTTTCACTTTTTCTCTAGCAGCTAAAGGCACAGTCACTTTGAGATAAACATTAAACCAGGGGCAGGTCACCCCCTGCCAGACACTGACTCTCTGATCCCCTGCTCCACCAGACCATGGCTGTGATTGGACAAGAGACTCATTTCAGTAACGTTTTCCTAGTAACAGACCACTGACCAGGGACTGGTTCTGGTGGTTACAGAGGCTACCTGTGGAGTTGCCTTCCCGTCCCTGCTTCACCTTTGGATGTACAGGGCCTAATTGTAATGCATTTCGATGTCTCCACCCCACAGTGAACGCGCATTGCATGTCACAAGCATGTTTGTTCAATGCTATTCATCAGGACCCCGTTGGTGAATGCTCATGGCTCTTCCTGCAGCCTGTTGAATGTGTGTGTTCAGCCAATCTCTTCAGCATGAAGCATATGCCCCACCCCACCCACTCCTTTGAAGTGCCTGCTTTTGAGTCTCTGCTGGAGGCTACATTTCCCAGCCTGTCAGGATGGCTACCTTGCAGCCTGTAAACCTTTATAAGAAATAAAGTCTCCTTTCTAACTTTATACATTTGTGATTTTTTTTTCAGTTGGCATGCATTTTGATATTTATGGGGTAGACCCATTCCAGGGTCCTGGGGGTCCGGTCACACACCTTCAGCTGCACTAGTTTCCAACACAAGACCCAGAATCAAGACTCCCGCTCCTGGCCCTGGCGCTCCGGGCTTATGCTTAGGTGTGGAACTTCCCCTGCAGGTCATTGTCAGCTGCCTCTCACCACTGGCTCAGGAATCTCAGATTGTATTTGGTACAAGCAGACCCTGAGATGCAGCATGCAAGCGAGAAATTCACCTAAAAAGTGGCCTCTGGAGAAACTGGCAACATTGAGGGGAAGCAGGGAAGGGGAGGGGAGGAAGTTAGAGAGGGCGATTTCAGTTGGAGACCCAACCTCAGCCTGGTCCTGTGGGAGCTCTGGAGGGAGAATTGTACCTCAGAGTGTGTCCTGCCTCCAGGTTAGAAAGCAAGGCCTCCAAACCCCTGCACCTGTTGTCAGTGGCTGACTGTGGACATAACTCCTGGATACACACTTCCAGGAGTTCTCTGGAGTTCATAGGCACAAAGCCTTTGGAAGCAAAGTGCACAGAAGTCAGGGGCCAGGGCCTCAGAGAGTAGAGTATGGGGATACTGGGTGATGAGCCAATAGCATCTGCCACCTGGATTCACTGTGGGCTGGACACTAACGCCAGGCCACAGATCCTGCCTCCTTCTTTTTTCTCTTCATTGACCTTATAAACATCAATAACCCAACACTCCTAAAGACCTTCACCAGTGACTAAAAGTAGCTTCTCTTTGCTAGTGAGGAATCCCTAAAATTGTGAACTGAAGGCTAACTTGCCATAGCAAAATGCTCCAAAAGGCAAGGAATCAAACTATTTTTGTTTTCTGTCCACAACAGTGGCTGAACGTAAGCCTGATCCATAGCACAGCACCCTGCAAATCGACACTCAGCCTAACCCCAGTCATCACTGTGCATGAGTACTCACCTAACTGCTTCCTGATGGGACCATGGCGCTGATGTCAGGAGGAAGTTCGGCTGAGAGTGGGCAGCGGTCCTGTCCAAAAACTAATTGTGAGCCGGCAGGAGTGGGGGCCTAACTCAGCCCTACAGTGCCCACAGAGCCCCCTCGGACCTAGAACTTCAATGAGCTCTCCTCAGACCTGCAACTCCATCTCTCCAGGGTCAGAGCCAATCCTGTGTGAATCGCAGTGTGGGAATCTTGGAGGGCTTCTGCAGGGGGTGATGTCTGAACTCTGCCGTGAGATGTAGCAGTAACCAGTATGTGGGAAGAGGGGCCTTCCAGGCCGGGGAATGCATGTGACCTGTCACAGAAATGGGCTTCCTTGGATCTCTGGTGCATGATTCTTCACTAGGGAGAGGTAGAACCACAGGAGACCCCAGGGCCTCGAGCCCTGTGCTGAGGAGAGTGGACTCTGTTCTGTAGGAAACAGGGATCCATGTCCAGTGTCTGAGGAACATAGGAAAGCAATGTGACCAACAGGCGGAGAAATGATTATGTATGCAACTTCAGCTCGAAGATGGAGAAACTGCACGCGAAGTGCTGACAATAATTATGTTAATGATATCATGGGCTACATAATAGCTCCCAAATGTTCTGGGAAGAAATTACACATCCAGACAGGTTCAAGCCCTTAAAAGTTAATTATACCAAATCTGAGATCCTCAATATAGGGCCTTCCCGTGTTTAGAGAGGGTAATGGCAAACACAGAAAGATTTTTAATCTAACATAGACCCATCCTTCAAATTACTATATCTAAGAGACGTTGTAGTTCCCCTGCAGTAAACATTCTTGAGGTTAATTGCCCTCCAGTGAAGAGTCAATTAGAAAAGGAAGCTCTCATCTTCCTTGTTCAACTAAGCAGATTAAAACAAACATCTCAGACCCCAGCCCAAACCAGGTTTGCAAAATAACACAGTTGTCTATTTCAATGTTTGTTAAAAAGAATCACTGGAAATGTCATGGGGAGTTGGACTGCAGAGTGGTCTGGGGCTTTCTGAGGCCCACACAGTGGGTCTGCACCCTCTGCCCACAGCCTGGCACTGCCTGGTATGAGTTTGATCCTGGAGCCCCTCTGCCAACTTCACTCCCCACCTCTTTGGCCAGTGGTCTGGGGGTCCTTATTCTCCCCACATTCTTGCCCTTGCTCCTTTCTTCCACACCCTCTTGGCCAACTTCTTCATCTCCTTGGGTTTTGGGGATTCTGTGTGTCCCCTCAGGTAGGCTGGCATCCTTGGCCGGCCATCGTGACAGCTGGCTGCTGTTGGCTACAGCCTTCAATGCACATTCACGTGCAGGGAAAGAGCTTTCCCCTGTTATGGGATCTTTGCAGACTTTATTCCAAGGGAAATGGGAGCCATGGCATTTGAGGGCAGAGCCAGGCCACCGGGTAACCATGGACGGAGATAAGGGGGACAGCAATGGGTGTGAGAAGGGGGAATTGTCAGGGTGGTTGTACAAGGTCTCCTCCACTATGGGGATTGTGCAGGTGCATGGGAGGGTGCGTGTAGGGTGTATGTTGGGTGTGTAGGGTGGGAGGGGCATAGGGTGTGTTGGGTTTGTGTGGTCACTGTGAGAGGATGTGTGGTGTGGGGTGTGAGAGGTTTCTGTAGGGTGTGTAAAGTGTAGGTGGGGCAAGATATCTGCTCACTATGAGAATGTGTGGTGTATGATTGGGTGTGGTGTGTATGTATGGGCTATGGGAGTGTGTGTGATTGAGTGTAGTGTGTATGTGTGAGGTGTGTGTAACTGTGTGTTTTGTGTATGTGTGTGGTGTGTGAGGTCTGTGTTATTGTGTGTCATATTTGTGCATGCATGTGGTATGTGTGGCGTGTGAGTGCGGTGTGTGTATGTGTGGGGTGTGTGAGGCGTTTGTGGTATGTGTGTATGTGGGGTGTATGGGTTGGTGGTATGTGTGTTTGTGGTGTATATGTGTAGTGTGTGTTATTGTGTGTGGTGCATGGGGTGTGTGTGGTTGTGTGTCATGTGTATATGTGTGTTGTGTGTGATTGTGTGTGATGTGTATGTGTGTGGTGTGTGAGGTGTGTGTGATTGTGTCATGTTTGTGTGTGTGTGTGGGGTGTGTGTGATTATAGTGTGTATGTGTGAGGTGTGTGGGGTGTGTGGGGCTTGTGTGGTGTGTGATTGCCATGTGTTTGTATGAGTGTGGTGTGATTGTGTGCAGTGTGTATGTGTGGGCTGTGTGGTGTGTTTGTGGTATGTATGATTGTGGAGTGTGTGTACGTGTAGTGTGTGTTATTGTGTGTGGTTTGTGAAGTGTGTGTGGTGTGATGGTGTGTGGTATGTATGTGTGGGGTCTGTGTGATTGTGTGTCATGTGTATGTATGTGGTATGTGTGATTGTGTATGGTGTGTGTGATTGTGTGTGGTATGTGTGTGGTGTGTGAGGTGTGTGTGATAATGTGTGTCATGTTTGTGCATGTGTGTGGTGTGTGTGATTGTGTGTGCATATGTGTGATTGTGTGTGGTGTGTATGTGTGGAGTGTGTGGGGTATGTGTGGTGTTCTGCAATTGTGTGTCATGTGTTTGCATGAGTGTGGTGTGTGATTGTGTGTGGTATGTGTGGTTGTGTGTGTGGGGTGTGTGCGGTGTGTGTGATTGTGTGTGGTGTGTGTGATTGTGTGTGCTGTGTGTGATTGTGTGGTGTGTGTGGTTGTGTGTGTGGTGTGTGGGGTGTGTGGAGTGTGTGTGATTGTGCATGTGTGGTGTGTGTGACTGTGTGCATGTGTACACACTTGTGCACAGCCACACATCCTGTTCTCACGCCCCGACGTGCCCTGCGCTTGGGCTGAGGGTGGCGTGGAGAGCAGGAGCTGCGGCTGCTGTCCCCAGGGAGCTGTCCATTGTTTTTAAGCACTTTGCCCTGTATCGGAGCATCTGAGAGCCTAGAAAAATTTAACAGCTCTATCGAAGTGTAGTTGACAACTGCACACATTTAAAGTGTGCCGTTTGGGACATTTGATGCCTGTGTAGACATACACAGGTGAAGCCATCTGTCCAGTCATGACCACGAGCACTCTTCCTGCCACCCCACTCTCCTGGACCCCTTGGGGACCCACCTGTCCTGCCTCTGGCTGCCCTTCTCCTCCAGTGCCCCATCCACAGGCAATGGCTGATCTGCTCCTCACATCACAGACTCGTTTTCATTTTCTAGAAATGTCTGTAACGAGAAACACAGCATGAACACTTTTTCTTTTCTTAATTTTTAAAATCATCATATAGTCATACAGATTTGATTTTAGTTGCAGTTCCATGCATGGAAACACATCATTAGTTACCATCACCACCACAGGTCCACGACTCCACCTGCCCCAAATCCTTTGTGTTATTTCTTTTCTTTTTTTCTTTTTCTTTCTTCTTCTTCTTCTTTTTTTTTGGATGAAATCTTGCTCTGTCACCCAGGCTGGCGTGCAGTGGTGCTATCTCGGCTCACTGCAAGCTCCACTTCCCAGGTTCAAGCGATTCTGCTGCCTCAGCCTCCTGAGTAGCTGGGATCACAGGCACCCGCCACGATGCCCAGCTAATTTTAGTAGAGATGGGGTTTCACCATCTAGGCCAGGGTGGTCTTGAACTCATGACCTCAAATGATCCACCCACCTCGGCCTCCCAAAGTGCTGGGATTACAGGAGTGAGCCACTGTGCCCAGCCTCAGCTGTTTCTTTATGGTCACACACCACCCCCCGCTCACCGCCCCCCGCCGATCCGTTCTCCTCCACCATAGTTTTAATTACTGAAAATGAGAATAGCACATACATGGAATCACACAATAGGCAGCCTTTGTGACCAGTTTCTTTCACCAACACCTGCCTTGGGGAGTCGTTGACAAGCTTGTGTGCATTGACAGGTTGGTCCTTGTGTGGTCGATAGAGTTGCACTGTGTGGATATATCAAGTGTGTGGGTCTGTCGCGTGCTGAAGGGCGTCTGGGCTATGCCAGCGTTTGAAGTTGGGGATATGCTCAGATTTTGTGACTTTACCTTGCAGGGCGCTGAGCATCTCAGTCTTCCTATAAATATTCTTGAGCTCTGTTCTGGAAGGGGGTTAAACTGCAAAGAAAGTTTACTCCTTTGGGTTCTTTGCTATTTGGGACTTGAGCAGAATCGAGTCTAGGGCTACTCTTGCCCCTTCCTGAGGCGAAACAGCCCTTCTGAGTGCTTACCCAGCGCCCATGAGGGTGGCGTCCACTCAGCCGGCGGCAGTAGGAGCTGCACCACCCCTGTGTGCCTGGACGTTGCCTCCTCCAGTTCTCATGGGTTTCCCCACACACATGCACATATGGGTTCTCAGCTCCAAACCCAAGGGGAGCCTCTGCACGTTCTCCAGAATGTTCTCTCTGTGCACTGTGCTCCTCTCAGGGCTCTGCTCGCTCACGCCGGCCCCTTTGGCCTCTCCAGAATCCATCTCCAGCTCCCGGGCTGTGCGGCAGGACATTCTCTAGAGCTGATCTGGAGGCAGCCCCAGGGATACCTTGTTTGCTTCCCAGCCCACAGCGATCACTGTCCTTCCTCACCTACTGTCCACTGTCTTGAAAACCATCGTTTCACCTATTTTGTCCAGGCTTACAGTTTTTTCAGGAGGGAGGAGAAACCCTATCCCGGTCACTCCGTAGTCAGAAGGATAAACCTAGTTTCTTCGACTCCACCTTGGGAAGATGAAAGCCAGTGTCTATACTCCACGGTAGAAATGATGAGTGGGTTCCTTTTACTCCCTGAGACGAGAAGTATAAACTCCATTTCTTCTCTCCACTGTGGTGGGAACAGCAGTTCCTGCCCCGTGACAACTAGCTCTTCATTCTCCTGCCTTTTATGACTTCTCATGGCTGTAATTTTATGTTTATTTTCCATATAAACTCTAGCATTAGCTTGTCAAGTTCCTGCTGTTATTTTATTAGGATCACATCAAGGTTTCTAAAAATTATTAATACAGCAAGTCTTCTGAAAATAGAGTTCTTCTCCAAGAATAAGATATATCTTGCCACGTACTCAAGTCTCCTTTTCTGTACTTGAGTAGGATATTAAAGTTTTCTTAATGTAGTTTTGCAGGTTTCTTGTTAAATTTATTCCTAGAGGTTTTTTTTGTCTTTTCTTCCTTCATCTATTTATAGTAGGTTATCATCTGTCTTATTCCCTTACGATTGCTGTAACTAAATGCCATAAGCTTGAGTAGCTTGTAAACAAAGAAAACTTATTTCTCACCGTTCTGGAGGCTGCAGGTCTAAGATCAAGGTGTTGGCAGATTCGGTGTCTGGTGAGGGCCGCTTCTTGGTTTGTAGATGACACCTTCTCCCAGTGTCCTCACATGGTGGAAGGGACAAGAGGTCACGCAGTTCCATTTGTGAGGGCTTTGCTCTGATGATCCAATCACTCCAGACACCCTAGTTCCTACTACCATCTCTTGGGAGTTAGGATTCATAACATTTGCATTTTGTGGGTACTCAAACTTTTAGACTGTAGCAATATTGGCATAAGAGTGTGGTGTATTAATTTTGTATTAATTAGCATTGGCATAAGAGTATGGTGTGTTAACAGCCTTTATGTTAAGTTTATTAAATTTCTATTTCAATTGCGTTTTCAGCTGTATTTGCACATCACAAGCAAATAACGAGACGCTGCTCACTTTCTACCATGTAACTCTGTTTTCTTATTGCATCAATTAGCACTTCCTGAAAAATGTTAAATGGCGGTGCTGCTTTGGGTAGCCTTGCGTGTTCTGAGCTTTAAGGAAGGTATTTAGTTGGTTTTCCTACTAAGAGCGGTTCTGGTTTCAATTTGAGATGAACATTTTGATGTTCCTGAGGAAATATCCAAAATTCTGTTGTTACTACTACTACTACTACTACTACTACTACTACTACTACTGCTGCTGCTGCTACTACTGCTACTGCTACTACTACTACTGCTACTACTGCTACTGCTACTACTGCTACTACTGCTACTACTGCTACTACTACTACTACTACTGCTACTACTGCTACTGCTGCTACTACTACTACTGCTACTGCTACTGCTACTACTACTACTGCTACTACTACTACTGCTACTACTGCTACTACTGCTACTGCTACTACTACTACTGCTACTGCTACTACTACTACTGCTACTACTACTACTACTGCTACTACTACTACTACTGCTACTGCTACTACTGCTACTACTGCTACTACTGCTACTACTACTACTACTGCTACTGCTACTACTGCTACTACTACTACTACTGCTACTACTGCTACTACTACTACTGCTACTGCTACTGCTACTACTGCTACTGCTACTACTACTACTGCTACTACTGCTACTACTGCTACTGCTACTACTACTACTGCTACTGCTACTACTACTACTGCTACTACTACTACTACTGCTACTACTGCTACTACTACTACTACTGCTACTACTACTACTGCTACTGCTACTACTGCTACTACTGCTACTGCTGCTACTGCTGCTACTACTACTACTGCTACTACTACTACTGCTACTACTGCTACTACTGCTACTGCTACTACTACTACTGCTACTACTACTACTACTGCTACTACTGCTACTACTGCTACTACTACTACTACTGCTACTACTGCTACTACTACTACTGCTACTGCTACTACTGCTACTACTGCTACTACTACTACTGCTACTACTACTACTACTACTGCTGCTACTACTACTGCTGCTACTACCACTACTACTACTGCTACTGCTGCTACTACTACTGCTACTACTACTGCTACTACTACTACTACTACTGCTACTACTACTACTACTACCACTGTTAAATGCTTGAGGCCAGGATGGATATTGCATTTTACAAATTGGTTTTCAAAGTCTGAGGAGTAGGCCCGGTGCGGTGGCTCAAGCCTGTAATCCCAGCACTTTGGGAGGCCGAGACGGGCGGATCACAAGGTCAGGAGATTGAGACCATCCTGGCTAACCCAGTGAAACCCCGTCTCTACTAAAAAAACAAAATACAAAAAAAAAAAAAAATTTAGCCAGGCATGGTGGCGGCACCTGTAGTCCCAGCTACTCGGGAGGCTGAGGCAGGAGAATGACGTAAACCCGGGAGGCGGAGCTTGCAGTGAGCTGAGATCCGGCCACTGCGGTCCAGCCTGGGCGACACAGCGAGACTCTGTCTCAAAAATAAATAAATAAATAAAAAACAAAAACAAACAAAAAACAACAACAAAGTCTGAGGAGTAAAGACTTCCTGGTCCACCTAGATCGAGCAGCCCCGTTTTTCCCAGGTACTCCTTCTTGCAACACAGTGTCTCTGGACATACACAAGCACCAAGCAAGGGCAGACTCTGGAGAGTGGGAGGAAGAAGGTGGCTGTCCAGGGCCTCAGGACGGACACAACAGGGAATCCCCTGGGTTCCTAGTACTTCCAGCCTTGACCTGAAAACAAGCACAGACCAAAAAGGCACTCCAAGAAAAAAGCACGCGTTCCCCCAAAAAAGGATCCCGAATAGGGCAGCCTAATAAATGGTAGAAAACCTTTTTGGGGATACCCACCCCGCTCTAGCCAAACACTAATAGAAAACCTGCACCTCCTCTGTCCCCTAGTTTTCAAGAGGCAGAGTGGGACGTTGATCTTCCATGCCACTCTCCACACACCCTGCCTCTGAGCAGCAGGCAGCCTGCTCAGATTCCCCTGTGCAGGGTGTGTGAGGTGGTGTGAGAAGGTCCAGCAGGGACGTGACCTTCCATTTCCCTTTGGGTGAGAGCAGGAGACTTCCCAGTTTCTCTGCTGGGGTACACTGGTGGGACTCATCTAGGAGCTGATTTTTCATTCCTTGCCCAGCAGAAGCAGACAGTGCTCCAAGTCTCACCCTACCTTGGAGTACTAATAGTGGGGTCTCACTGCTACTGAGTCTCCAACCCCACCTGGAATCAAGACTGAGTGCCAAGCACAGGCTGGGGCTAGGGAGCTGCCACCTTCCCTGACTCTGGGTGTCATGAGGTCTAGTGAGGACCTGCACCTCCACAACCGCCCAATAGCAGTGACCCTGAGAGAAGTTGGGGATGGGTGGATAGCTGTGACTTCTGTACCTCATCCTCCACACTGGTGTCGGTGGGCCCCCATGGGGAGCTGAGCTTCTGCCCCCATCCTGTAGCAACAAAGCAGGGTGAGTCAGCCATCCCCTCCCTGCTTCCTGGTAGCAGCTGGGCCCAGTGGAGAGCTGATATTAACCCAAACTCAGAGGCATTAAGGCAGTGAGAGTCAGAAAAGCATCCATGGGGCTGGCAGGGGCTGAACAGCTGGCCCTTAAGGCTGCAGAGTGGCACTGTGAGTTGGAACTCCACCTCTGCTGGGGGGCCCAGTAGGAAGCTAAACACACACACCCACCTAACTCTCACACTACAAAAAGATTAAATAGGATCCAGAGTCTCATCATATGACATTCAAGATGTCTGGAAGATAATAGAAAATGACTTGTCTTATCAAGAACCAGGAAAATCACAAGTTCAATGAGAAAAGAAAATCAACAGACATTAACAGTGAGATGAAGCTGATGCTGGAAATACTTGAAAAGGATCTTAAAGCAGACATCATAAAAATGCTTCAACAAATAGTTACAAATACTCTTGAAACAATTTTTTTTAAATCTCAGCAAATAAGCAGCAGTTACAAAAAAGAACTGAAGAAAATTGGAGAACTAACAAATACAACAAGCAAAATAAAAACTTTGCTAGATGGACTCGATTGTAGAATGAAAATGACTGAGAATAGAGTTAGTGAACTTGAGAATAATCAGCTGAATTACCCCAACTGAACGACAGAGGGAAGACAGAATAACAACGGCTGAGAACAAAGCCTGAGACAGCCACGTGACAGTAACAAGAGGGTTGACATTTGTGTCACTGGAGTCCCAGAGAAAGAGGAGACAGAGAATTGGGACCGAAGAAATACTCCAGAACACAATGGCTGAAAAATCCCCAAATCTGATGAAAAACATAAACTTACAGATTCTGTAAGCTGAACAGACCCTAAATAGATTAAACACAAATAAATATATGCCAAGAAAGGGTGGGAAAAGACATATCATACAGACATTAATTTAAAAAAATCAGGAGTAGGCTGGGCATGGTGGCTCATGCAGGTAATTACTTCATTTTGTGAGGCTGAGGCAGGTGGATTATTTGAGGTCAGGAGCTTGAGACCAGCCTGGCCAACATGGTGAAACTCTGTTTCTACTAAAAATACAAAAAGTAGCCGGATGTGATGGAATGCACCTGTAATCCCAGCTACTTGGGAGCCTGAGGCAGGAGAATCACTTGAACCCAGGAAGCAGAGGTTGCAGTGAGCTGAGACCACACCATTGCACTCCAGTCAGGGCAACAAGATTGAAACTCTGTCTCAAAAAAAAAAAAAAAAAAAAAAAAAAATCAGGAGTAGCTCTATTAATGTCAGGTAAGGGAGACTTGAGATCAAAGAAAATTACTAGAGACCAAGAGAGACAGTCCATATTAACACAATGATTGATCCACCAGGAAGACATAAAAATCCTAAATGTGCATGCACCAAACACAGAACCTCAGAATACATGAAACAAAAGCAGTGAGAACCTAAGGGAAAAATAAACCCTCAGGTTATACTTGGAGCCTTCAGTCTTCCACTTTCAGCAATAGAAAGAACTCTTAGAAAAAAGCCAGAACAATACAGCCAACTGATGGTATCTAAGTGAGCATTCCACTCAGCAGCAGCAGCAAACACTTAGTTTTTCAAGCAACCATGGAGCATTAACCAAGACAGATTATAGCCTGGGCCTTCCAGCAAACTGCAACGAGTTTAAAACAACTGAAATCACGCACAATATGTTCTCTGACCATAATGGAATCAGACTAGATACCAATACAGAAAGACAACAGGAAGATCTCCACACACTTAGAATGTAAACAAAATGCTTCAAAATAATTCATGGGTCAAAGATGCAGTCTCAAAGGAAATTTTAAAAAATACATAGAACTGAAGGAAAATAAAAACACAACATATAAAAACATGTGGGATGCAACTGAGTAAATTTTATAAATTTATAAATGCTTACATTAGAATAGAGGAAAAATCTCAGATCAGTTTTCTAAGTTTCTTTCTTAAGAAATGAGAAAAAAAGGAACAAAACAAACCCCAAACAAGCAGAAGAAGCTAAATAATAAGTGCAGAAATCAGTGAAGTTGCACATAGGAAAGTAATTTAAAAAAAAATCAATAAAGCAAATATCTGGTTCTTTGAAAAAAAAATAACATTGGTAAATCTCTAGCAAGACTGACTTACATAAAAAGAGACAATACTGTTTTCCATAATGGTTGAACTAGTTTACAATCCCACCAACAGTGTATCACAGGGAGGGGGGAGGGGGGAGGGATTGCATTGGGAGTTATACCTGATGTAAAAGACGAGTTGATGGGTGCTGACGAGTTGATGGGTGCAGCACACCAACATGGCACAAGTATACATATGTAACAAACCTGCACGTTATGCACATGTACCCTAGAACTTAAAGTATAAAAAAAAAAAAAAAAAAAAAGAGACAATACATGAGTCACCAGTATCAGGCAGACCAAAATTTGGCAATGGAGAAGAAATGGACCAAATTTTCACACCCCCCAAAGGATCAAACTCCACAAGATGAACTAGACAGCCTGATTAGTCCTAAAACCATTAAAAAATTGAATCTGTAATTAAAAATCTCGCAGTGACTATTGACAAAGGTACAAAAGCGATTGAAGAGGAGTGCGGTCTTTTCAACCATGCTGCTGAAGCAACTGGACATCTGTGGGCAGAAAAAATGAACCTCAGCCTTCACTGTACACAAAAACCAACTCCAATCTCATTGCAGACCCAAACGTAAAATATAAAACTACAAATGTCTTAGGAAAAAAAATAGGTGAAAATCTTTGGGACCTAGGATAGGCAAAGAATTCTTAGGCTTAAGGCCAAAAGCAAAAACGAAAATTTGATAAATGGGATTTCATCAAAGTTAAAACTCTTTGCTCTGGGAACAGGATGAAAAAATAAGCTACTGAGTGAAATGAAATATATATAAACTACCTATCTGACCAAAGACTTGTATCAGCCGGGCGCGGTGGCTCACGCCTGGAATCCCAGCACTTTGGGAGGCCGAGGTGGGCGGATCACGAGGTCAGGAGATCGAGACCATCCTGGCTAACACGGTGAAACCCCGTCTCTACTAAAAATACAAAAAATTAGCCGGGCGTGGTGGCGGGCGCCTGTAGTCCCAGCTACTCGGGAGGCTGAGGCAGGAGAATGGCGTGAACCCGGGAGGCAGAGCTTGCAGTGAGCCGAGATCGTGCCACTGCACTCCAGCCTGGGCGACAGAGCGGGACTCCGTCTCAAAAAAAAAAAAAAAAAAAAAGACTTTTATCTAGACTATATAAAAAACTCCTAAAACTCAACAGCATAAAAAATTAAGAACCCAGTTACAAAATGGACAAAGAAAAGGCGCTAAAGCTGGCAAATAACCACATGAAGAGAAGTTCAATATTATTAGCCATTGGGGAAATGCAAATTAAAACATGATAAAAATTATGACACAACTTATCAGTATGGCTAAAACAACAACAACAAATAGTGACAACACCAAATGCTGGCAAGGATGTGGAGAAACTGGGTCACTTGTATATTGCTGGTGAGAATGCAGAATGGTCCAGCCACTCTGGAAACCAGTTTGGCGTTTTCTCGTAAGACAAATCATGCTGCCATTATACAGGCCAGCAATTGTACACTTTGATACTCATCTCAGATAAATGAAAACTTACACTTGCACAAAAACTGTACATAAATATTCATCACAGTTTTATTAATCATAGCCAAAAATTGGAAACAACCCAGATATCCTCAAAGGAGTGAAAGGTTAAATAAACTGTGGTACATCTACACCACGGAATAACACTCGATATGAAAAAGAACTGAACTATTGGTTCACACATCAGCTCAGGTGAATCTGCAGAGAATTAGGCTCAGTGAAAACAGCCTATTCCCAAAGTTATGTAGTGTATGGTTACACTCATGTAATATTCTTAAAATGACAAAGGTATAGGAGTAATGCAGGTTGGTGGTTTCCAGCGGTCAGGGATGGGGATGGGTGGGCGGGAAATACCAAGAAAGTATGGTTTAAAAAGGATAGCATGAGGGATTGTTGTGATGGGCATTTGTTATTTTTTATTTATTTATTCATTTATTTATTTTTTTGATACAGGGTCTCACTCTGTGGCCCTGGCTGGAGTGCAGTGGCGCAGTCTTGGCTCACTACAACCTCCACCTCCCAAGCTCAAGCTATCCTGCCTCAGCCACCCGAGTAGCTGGGACTACAGTGCACACCACCATGTCTAGCTAATTTTTCTGTTGTTGTTGTAGAGATAGGGTCTCTCTGTGTTACTCAGGCTGGTTTCAAACTCCTTGGCACAGGTGATCTGCCTGCCTGGGTCTTCCAAAGTACTGGGATTACAGGTGTGAGCCACCGTACCTGGTGGTAAGCATGTTCTTTATTTTGGTTGCATTGACATCACTCTCTTGGTTGTGGTACCATATTGGAGTTTTGTAGGATGTTACCATGGGGGAAACTGAGTAAGGGACACATGGGCTTTCTCTGTATTAGTTCTTACAACTGCATGTGAATCTACAATTATTTCTAGATTAAAAAGTTTAATATAAAAAATCAGAAGAGCTAACCAAGTAGCTTTTATCCAATGACCCATTTCATTAGCAAATTACGAAATTGAGTTCCTTGCGTTGACCAACCTTTCTTCTTCAAATGAACCCTGTTTGTAGGGTGCTATGCTTTCAAGATGTCCTGTTCCATTCTACTTGTTTGTAATTTTCACAGTGATATTTCTGAATGTGATTGGTCTAAAGTTTCCCTTTGTGTCTGCCTATTAGCTTTACGTGCTACTGTTATGCTGACTTTATAAAAAGTGTTCAGGTGTGTTACTTTTCTATGTATTCTCTGGAACAGTTCAGAGAGCACTAGGCTGGTTTGTTCCTTGAAGTCCAGATATATTTATCCTTGTATTTCTTGAAGTTTTTGCTTTAAGCATTTTAATGTAATATTACTTGTCACAGAAAAATATTAGATCATATAGTAGATTGTTCTTTTCATTTTTGTGTGTTTTCTTGTTATTTTGCCTTTCCCACCATTCCTTTTCTCTATTCTGAGTCACTTTGTTCAGATGCAGCTCGTGTCCTGTATGTGGCCTATTGATAAGTTTTGGATTTTAACCCTGGGAACTTTTTTCTATTAATATATGAGTTTTCTCATTTGTATTATTGATATAATTTTTTTTCTATTTTTGTCATCTTATTTTGTCTTTTTAAAGATCATTTGTTTACTATAAGCTCTGTGTGTGTGTGTGTGTGTGTGTAATTTTTAATAGCTTGCATGTTTACAATGTAGTCTCTATTTCTTAATGAAAAGTGTTAGATTTTATATAATCTCTCCTAACTCCAAGAAACTTATTCTCTTATCCTTTCTCCTAACTTCCTTCCTTTTAACCTTCCAATTTAGTTTATGCTATATTTTTAACTTCCTGTGGTTATCTTTATATAATTGTATGAACTACTAAAATTCCTAGTACAGGTTGTATTTCTCTTATCCAAAATGCTTGAGACCAGAAATGATTCAGATTTCATTTTTTTTCCCAGATTTTAGAATATTTGCATATACATGATGAGATATCTTAGGAATGGAACCCAAATCTAAACATAAAATTTATTTATGATTCTTATATACCTTATACACATAGCCTGAAGGCAATTTTATACAATGTTTTATACAATTTTGTGCATGAAACAAAGCTCGTGTACATCGAACCATTAGAAAGCAAAGGTGCCACTATCTCAGCCACTGGTCTGGACAGTCTGGGGTTGTCTGGCATCACCGTCATTCCTGACTCTGGATTTCTGTGCTACTGATAAGCCACCATTTTCTTACACTTACTGACACATAAGTACTTAACAGTAAAAAATGACATGCCACTAACACAGCGAGAAAATATCACGTTCAGGGTATCTCAGCAGCACAGCAGCATCTCCGGAACCCCTGCACTAGCTTCTAAACCACAGCAGCAGCAAACAATGGCTGCTTCCAGCCACCACCTACGATGCTGCATTTTGATTAAAAGGTTGCTGTATGCAATATTTTTTTTTTGGGTGAGAAGAAACATCAGAAGCAGTTGGGAAGGACCAGGGAGTGGGTCATCTAGGGATGCGGAGGCTTTCTGCTGGATGGCGTTCTTAAATGTTTCCTCCAGAGTCATCTGCCTCAGTAACATTTGTGTGTGTGCGTCTTAGAAGTCTCTCTTGGCTTTTATAAACTGCCATGATTTCTTGCTCTGTTATGAATTCGTGTTGCTCTAGTCCTTCAAAAAACCCATCACACACTTTCGCCATGGCGCCTGTAGGCATCCTTTCTGTGGTGTTAACGTCATCCTCAGCATCACTATTATCACCATCACCTTGACTCAGAACTTTTGTCTGTTTCACCGTTGGTCGATGAAGGAACAACTGAAGCCTCATTATGAATGTCAAAGACTTATTGGATATCCACTTCCTATAGCTTGCCGATGGACTGTCAAGGTAGATTTCTTGCATCTGTAAGGTCAGACATCATCTTTTTCTCACTTGACATATGGAATCCTTCTAAGTCACCACCTTGTTCATCATCATCACTGAACATAGTTACACACCAGAGGCTGTGCCAGGCATGCACGACTGTGTCTTTGGTCACTGTGTTCCAAGTTGGCAACAGCACATAACAGCCTTCATGCTAAATTCCTTTTGAAAACCTTCCCCACCACACATCTGTTTACTGCTGCTAGCATGCTCCTCAAGAAGGTGATTTTCTATTTATTCTTCGTTAATCTAAGGATACCTTGGTCATGTGGCTGAATCAGTGAAGTCGTGTTTGTGGGAAATTACTTGGCATAAACATTTTTTTATGAGAATTTCAGCTGAAGGATGAGCAAAACAATTGTTAAGGAATAACAAAATCTTGCAATTATCCAGTCCAGCTTCCCTGCAGTGAGCATGAGCCACTGATACAAAATGTTTATGAAACCAATCAGAAAAGATGTTCCTGGTGATCTGTGCATTTTTGTTAGCAAAATAATGAACTGGTAAGAAATGCACTCCTTACAAATAAGGATGCAGGCTTTTGCGTATCACAGCAAGCTTATGTGTACACATGCCTACTGCATTTGCACATCCCAGCAAAGTCATTCCGTCCCTCCTGTAGGAGCTGTGTCATCAGCGGTAGTCCATGTATTTTGAAATTAACACCAAAACAGTAATGTTTCATCAACATTATAGATTTTTTCCGGGCATCAGATTTTCACTAGTGATGGCCTTGGCAAACTCATCAGGTCATCAGTGATTTTTTTTTCGGCTTCATGACCAGCAGATGATTTATCACTATAAACCTTTAAAAATTTAGCACTGTGGCTGGGCGTGGTGGTTCACACCTGTAATCCCAGCACTTTGGGAGGCCGACGCAGGTGGATCACAAGGTCAGGAGTTCCAGACCAACCTGGCCAACATGGTGAAACCCCGTCTCTACTAAAAACATAAAAATTAGCTAGGCGTGGTGGCAAGTGCCTGTAATCCCAGCTGCTTGGGAAGCTGAGGCAGAATAATTGCTTGAACCCAAGAGGCAGAGGTTGCAATGAGCTAAGATCATGCCACTGCACTCCAGCCTGGGCAACAGAGTGAGATCCTATCTTTAAAAAAAAAAATTAGCGTTACGTCTTTTCTTAAATTTCTGCAACTTGCCTGTTGAATATAACTGTTGGACAGTTCCCTTTAATTTCAGTTCATTATGACAGATCTCTGCTTGTTTCATAACCAGCATAGCATTAAATGGCATGTGTGTTCATTGTGATGTTGACAGACCCTCTCTCTCAATACACACATGAGATCTTTATTTTTATCTTTATGTTTTCCCATTTGTCACTTGCTTATGGTCATCATTTTTGTCATAAAACTTCAACAGTCTATCCTTCTGTTTCTTCAGGTCATGTATGGTGGTCATCCCAACACCACACTCTTCTCTAAGACATTTCACACTTACACTGTGGTCCTATTTCCCCAACAGCTGGACTCACTGTGCCACAAATCAGTGCTTTCTCTTTTTCTCATCACGTTTGCCCAAAGGGGTATCTGTAGCCCTTTTTAATATTTTCAGCAATATCTTTATACCATAGAGCAGAGAATAAGAAAAAAAACAGTTGAGTCATGCAGGCAAGTTTTGGCTCATGTGGGGCATTTGGGGAACCCGCTGTTGGCATGTCTAGCCTGCACACATGCCATTTTGTTACCCTTTGTGGGTGTGCTTGTGTGGGGGAATCTGGATATGTGCAGAGAAGATATATCACCACTGAAGGTGGATGGAGGGTCTTTTACCCCTTGGGAATGCTGAATAAACAGTTGTGCACCTGTGTTTTGACTGATGCACCACAGGAAGTCAGGTGTGAAATTTTACACTTGTGGCATCAGGTTGGGGCTCAAAAAGTTTCAGATTTTAAAGCATCTCGGATTCTAGGTTTTCAAATTAAGGATGCTCAAACTGTACTTGATATATCAGTTTAAGTATCTAGGAGATAGTTTAAGTATCTGTTTCCCGCCTCGCCTCCTGTTTTGTTGTTTTTGTTGTTGTTGTTATATCATTATTTCTTCACTGAGAAATTTATAAAATTAATTTTACTCTGTAAATAATATTTATGTAGAAGTTTAGCCATGGTTCTGGATTTAAATGTAGTGTATCATCATTACTTAATGTCTTTTTTCTTTGTCTCTTGCTTGGCTGGAGTTTGTCAAGTTGTTTTCTCAAATTGAGCTCAGAGGTGCCATTCCTGAAGTCTTTGGATGTTAGAGAATGTCTGTCTGTTTTCTTTACATTTGAGCAACACTTTGGGGGGATGCTCTGTAGACATGAAGAAAATACAAGTTTAGGCTTATCTATCCTCTGGTGCCAACTGAATCTTCACTTTTTTTCTTTCCCGGAGTTCATAGAATAATTTATTCGTGAAACCCTGTGATTTTACACAAATATGTTTATTCTGTATAATTTTTTCTTGAGATGTAGTGTTCCCCTTCACCACGCTGATTCAAGTCTTCTTTTATTTTAGTTTTCTTCTATTCTGTCTATATTTGCATTTTTAATTTTTGGGGGTTTCTCTTTGTTCTGTTCTCTTCTTTGGGAATATCGTGTATGAACATGTTACGTCCTTTTATTTGTCTGTCTTCCAGGTCTATTGTTTTCTTTCTCATCATTTTCATGTTTTTCACTGTGTTTTGCTCTATCTTTGCCTAGTTCTGGTTTTTAGCAGCATCTGTTCTTTGTTTTCTCTACTGAAGCTTTTATTCTGCATATTCTTAACTTTCTTTTCTTTGTCCAGGCTCCAGAGCTTTTTTTTTTTTTTTTTTTTTTTTTTTTTTTTTTTTTTTTTTGTCTCTTGAAGATGCATTTTTTTTTTTGCATCTCTTCTTGCAGTATTTGTTTCAAAGGGGTTTTTAATTTCCGGTGGCATCAGGGAGAAGTTTTTGTCGGAGAGGTTTTCACTGTCCTGGCACAGTTCTGGGGAAGTGAGTTTTTCATTGCCTTCCTGGATGGTCGCATTCAGTGTCAGATGAAGGCAGGTGCACAGGGGCCCTGACATTTGGAGGAATGCAGGGCAACTCCGACGGGCCCTGCCAGCCCCACAGTGCCCTCTCCCTTAGGCCAACAGACCTGCCTGACACCCTCCCCCTGAGGGTCTCAGGTGCTCTCCATTCTGCCTTTGTGCCCCGTCCCCTCTTGCATCTCCCCCACTCTCATGGCCTCGACTTCACCACCTCCCTCTCTTTTGAACCCTTTGTATCTGGCTGCTTCTTTTCATTAAAAAATATTTTTACAGAAACTACTCTCTTTGGGCCAACGAATGACTTTCTCTCAACATTTCTGGCTATTTCTTCCAACTCTGGTGGCCTTCTCTATGTCCCCAGCCAGCCACTGTTAGGACTGTGGGCTTCCTTGAGCTCTTTCCTTGGGCCCTGCTGGTGCAGTCCTGAACCTCCACTAGAGAGACCACTGGCCCTTCCCCTGGACTTCTGCCAACGGAGGTTCTTCCCTCTAGCTTGGATGCTGCTACTGCGCAGGGTTAGTATTGGACCTCTCTGCTCCCCTTCCCTCCCCTTCCTCCTCACCTCTGCTCCCGGCCCTCCCCTCCCTCCTCACCTCTGCTCCTGTCTCTCCCCTCCCTCCTCGCCTCTGCTCCCCTCTCTCCCCTCCCTCCTCTCCTCTGTGTCCCTCTCATGTTCCCCTTCCTCCGCTGTCCTCTGTGCCCCTGAGAGCCCACATGTTCACTTGTCTGCACCTCAGGTCTGGACTCTGGTGAGCCACACCACTTGTCCCTCGCCCCTTCTTTCTAAACCAGAACTTCTTGTCATCCACCCAGACTGTGACCCAATCTGGCCTCACCTTTTCTTTCTTTTTCTTTTCTTTTCTTTCTTTTTTCTTTTTTTTTTTTTTTGAGTTTCATTCTTGTTTCCTAGGCTGGAGTGCAATGGCGCAATCTCGGCTCACTGCAACCTCTGCTTCCCGGGTTCACTGCCTCAGCCTCCCAAGTAGCTGGGATTACAGGCACCTGCCACCACGCCCGGCTAATTTTTGTATTTTTAGTAGAGACGGGGTTTCGCCACGTTGGTCAGGCTGGTCTTGAACTCCTGACATCAGATGATCTGCCTGCCTCGGCCTCCCACAGTGCTGGGATTACAGGCGTGAGCCCCCATGCCTGGCCTGGCCTCACCTTTTCTGTGTGATTTCTCTCAATAGAATCCCTGTGTGGGGCCTCGAAGCTGACGGACCACGCCCCTGCCTCCGCCCTAGACTTGCTTCTGGGTGAGTTGTTAGTGGTGCAGTTGTGTTGAGGGTTTCGTCACTGTATTTATTCCACCACGCCCTGTTTTTCCCTTCACACAGCCCCCGCTCTGGTCCGGGCCCCGGCTGGCACGGGGACTCCTCCCCCACCGCCTGGCCCTCCCCCGCCCCCCCCACGCAGGCTCCAACACAGACGTGGTGGGTTCTCTCTCCTAAAACATTGCTGAGCTCCACATCGTGGTAGGTTCTTTCTCCTAAAACATTGCTGAGCTCCTTCTCAGTAAATGTCCAGCCCCCCCAGCCCCGCCCCCAGACTAGATGGAGCCACACTAGGCTACTTTCGTGACTCTGGGGTTGGCCCCAGCTGTTCCCCACTCACTGCCCCACTCTGCTCCCCACTGCATGGCTCACAGCCCCTCCTCCTCCTCCTGCTGCTGTCCCGAATCCATGCTGAGCTCCAGCCCTCCCCACCTGAGACACCTCCCTCTGCCTCCCCCATCAGAGGCGGGCACCAGTTCAGAGCGGGCTTCGCCACACAGCCTTGAGTCACCTCTCCACCTGGCCACCTACGGAGAAGCTCCTAGATGATTCATTTGGCAAGTACTGACGAGACACCCTCTGGTGTGAGGCGGCGTTGTTATTAACCTTGTTATGATCATCTAAATATTCGCATGTTTGGATCTCATCGCTTCCATAGACTGCTCGAGTTTCAAGGGTGGAGATCTGCCATTGCTTTTTCCATATCCACAGAAATTCCTTTCACATGAAATGTGAGTCTGTTGGGTTCCCCCCGAGACCAGCGGTGGAAGAAGCTGGATGTGGCTGATGAGATGCTTCATGCTGGACCAAGAAATGGGGACTCGAGGTGGAGTCCACATGTGCCATTTGTGGGGACGCCGTGCATTCCCCAGTCTGCCGCTCTCTGTTTCAAATTCTTTCACTCGATGCTGTTGTGGGCATGAAGTCAAAGCAGGCATGTGTGAGACAGTGCTTTGTAAAACATAAGGCACGGAACAAGTTTAGAACGGGAAGAGTTGAAGCTGGATTGACGCAATTACCAAAAATAAAATTAGCTAAGGGTGTCAGCGGTGAGCCATGGAACTTTTAATAATCATCGTATTTTAGGTCAGTTTCTTTATGCTTAGCATTCAAATGGCATCAATTTAGGAATAAAGAAGTCAAAAGTTTTAATGGCCCAATATGGATGCAAGGGTCATTGGTTACTTTAGGGGCCTTATGTTGGAAGGAGTCTAGGAAAAACTTCAATTTTTTTCTTTTTACAGCCACATGATTCTTTTTGTGGTGTCTACTAAAGTAAGAAAGTTACAGTGAGATTTCTTCAGTGTTCCGATGGCTTTCTGCCTCTCCTCTGACCAACGTGAGCCACTCCTTCATCTCGTCTCTCTCTTTCTGCTTGACAGTCAAGGCTCCCTTAGAACCTCCCTCTTCAGAAAGCCTTTCTCACCGGCCTCCTTGGGAGTGTGTGTTTGTGGTATTTAACCACAATATGCACCTTACTAATTAGGTATGATTTTTATGGGGCTGGAGGAACTTCTAAGGCAGCAGCCATGTCGGGTTCCTCTGTCTCCTTCCCAGGGCTTCCTCAGGGCTTCGTACAGGGCATGTGCTAAGCATTTCCTAGCTCCTTCCTTTACCCTTGTTTTTTCCTTCTAATCAGATTCTGTGGGGAAGTTCATTGTCACGGTGTCCAGTGTTTAGATTCAGAGGCTACATGAGGCAGATCAGGTAAACATATCCTCTCCAGCTGTCCCGAAATGGGGGGCTCAGCATGTCCGCCACCTGAACGCAGCTGGACCCTGCATGGATCTGGGTTTGTATGCTGGGAGTAAAGCTATCTGCATCTTAGAATCTTTCCCTGTAAGAAACACAAGTCTGACAGCCTCTGAATCCCACCCTCCTTCCCCATACACTGTGACAACGTGTTTACGATACCCTGTTGATGCTGACCAGATGCTTGAAGAGGGCAGGATTAGATGCTGTGTTTGCCGGAGAAGTCACATAGATACCGACACTGTGGCCCGAGGAGCTGGCAGCACCCTGGCAGCACCCTCACAGCACCCTGGCAGCACCCTCACAGCACCGCAGAGCCCTCACCTGTCTGCCCCATCACCGACATGCTTTCTCTTCTTGATTCAAGCCTTTCACTTACTGTCAGCTGGAGGGTCCATGCCACAGCTAAATCCCCAGCTAAAAGGTGCTGACTCCCAGATGTTCCAACCCCCACTGTTAGACTCCCCATGAAAATGTCCAGTTTCTTTATTATCAAAGAAAAGCAATGGTCAGTGAAACCTCAACGAATCTTAGCGCTCTCTGCCTACTGGGACAAGCTTGTGATCTGATTCAGACACCTTAAGACACAATGTATCTTTCGGGAGTATTTTTAAAGGGCTGGGGACGCGGTGGGTGTGGTACTTCCTGCAGAAAGACTCCTGAAAGGCGTCTTGACTGTTTTTCTCGCTCCCCAAAGGCCGTCCTCTCGTGTCAGCTCACTCCCTCGTCACTTTGCTCCTCCATTTCCCGTGCCTTTCCTGCGGGACTCAGCTTACACCCAACACACGCCAAGGGACTTTCATTGCTGCAGCATCGAGGACCCATCATCTCATTGTCATCACTCCACACTTTTCTTATCGGCCTCAGGCTGTTACTTGGTCTCTGCAGATACAGCAGAACTTGAGAGAGAACCAAAACACAAAATCTTTCCTTGGTCCTGGGTTATTCGCTGGTGGAGTCTGTGTCTCTGCTCAGATGACTTTGTCAGACAACTGCTCTGTGCCAGAGCGTGGGCCCTGTGTCCGGCACACTTGCATGCCCTCTTGATACTGACAGGCATCATCATTATCTTTTTCACAAAAAAGAAAGACGAGGCACTGGGGGCATAATTAACCTGCCCTGGACACGCAGTCAGCTAGTGGTGAACCTGGAGCCCACCCCGGAACCTCCACATCACTGCGCTGCTCTCCAGCCAACCGTGGAACAAAGCAAGAAGGCAGACAACGTCCACGGAGGGCTCGCCTTGTGTTTATTACGGTTTTTGCAAATCTGAATAACTGAGCACATTCCTGACAACCCTGACTACTGAAATGAAGGCAAAGGGATGGGATGAAAAAGGGGTACTTTGGATCAAAATATTTATGTAAATGTAACTCTCGTTTCTAACTTTCAGACAGGTGGCCGGTTTGAGACTGGGAAGCTGGCTTTCCTCTGGACTGGGGGTGTCTCCGGCGACAGCGCTCCTGAGAAAGGCTCAAGCAGAGGGATTTTTAAAAATGAATGAACAAACGAGCTCTTCTCGTAGGTTCTCATGAAGGGAGGGTCCCCAAAGAAGGGCAGGGGCTGAAGGGTTGTGTGATCACACATCAACAGCACCTGTGTGTGGCTTCGCCTGACAGACTGCTTGTTTGGGGAGGTGGAAGGGCTCTCCCAGGGGAACCCGAGGTTGCTCCTGAGTGAGCGAGGTCAGGACAATCTCTCCTCTCCTTCCTGGGTCTCAGGGAGCTTCCATGAGCAGAGCTGGGGTCTGAGGCCGGCTCTTGGTTTGCAGCTGGGCTTGGCTGACACAGCCAGCCCGGCTCTGCCTGGGGTAGCAGGATACAGGAATTTAAGGCCAGCGTCTGCCCGTGGGTGGGGGCAGATCATCCCCGTGCCAGCCCATCTTTCCGGTGTGACTAAGGGAGGAGCAGTGGGACGTGCAGGAGCCGAGGATCCCTTCAGCCTCACAGTCCCCAGGGCAGAGGCCATGCATTTGCATCTGCGGGCCCAGTCTCACCCTAACATCCTAATGTCACCAACGTTGAGCTTGTGTGTTGTCTCAGTTTGGGATTTCCTGAAAGTGGGTCCTGAGACAGGACTTGAGTACAGGCAGTTTATTTAGGAGATTGAGACAGGGAGAAAATAAAAGACACAATGTGTGAACGAGTGAGAGGGACTCTCCTGAGGACAAGTGTTACTCAGCCCCGCCCTCCCCTTCAGAGGACTGTGTAGGACCCACCTGGAATTCGTCTCCCCGAAAGATTAGGAGTCTGGGACACTTATTGTTCTGGGCCAGGGAAAGCCCCAGGCAGAGGTCCATGGAGGACTGATGTGGACAGATGCTCTCCAGTGACCTCTCTGCAAAGCCACCCTGTCTTTGCCACCAGACACTGAGTTCTGAGTCACTTTTGTCTACAGGATCCAGTTGTGGGCTTGGCCCATTTTTTTTTTTAAATGAGTGAATGAATAAACTCTTCTCATAGCTTCTCATGTAAGGAGGGTCCCAAAGAAAGATGAGCCAGGAGGCCCAGATATGGGGTCCCCTTTAGTTCCAGGTAGAGGGACACCCTGGGGTTGAGAGGGAACACAGCAGCCTGAGGATGGCAACAGAAGCGAGGGGTGGGGGCCTGGGGGGCCTGAGCCCCCTTGGCAAAGACCAGGACAAAGTGGCCTTCTTGAGTGGTAGGGAATAGCAGGGTGTGACCTTGTTCCAGCCCAGGCTGGAGACCTCCCTGCCACCTCCTGGTGAGTGTGATGGGGGGAGTTGGCCTCCGTGATGAAAGCAGGAATGGCCAGGGCTGAAACATCACGGTGAAACTGTCCCCTGTCCCCAGGTTATGTGTATCACTGCTGTGCCATGCCTGGGTGTATGGCAGGATTGGAGGACAGTGGCTGAGCCTGTGTCAGGGCCACAGGAGCCCACTGGATGTTTGTGACTACATATCAAATATGGAGGTAAGTGTCCTATGTGTTTGGGAAATGGTAACGGTGGGGAGGCTGGTGCAGGAGAATATGTGGGCCACGCCTCCTTCTGCTCCCTACGGTGTGACCTGAGGCAACTGAACTTACTTCTCTGTGCTTTATGTCTCTCATCTGTAAAATAAAGACAATCACCATACCCCCCTCTTAGGACTACCATGAGAACGGAATGAGTTAACATATGGAAAACACTCAGACGGGTGCCTGAACTTCGGGAGTGCTCAGTAATAGCTGTTTTTATTGTTGTGATTTGCAGAGAACGTCTGGAAATAATATCATTTCTACATCCCGGTGCTCATGCAGGCAGCCATTATTTTCATCTGTGATGAGCACTTAGTGTTGAGGCAGGAAGACAGAAAACACTCTAGGTATTTCCAACAGAGGGATCTAATATAGGGTATTTGTTACACAGGAGACAGAATCCTGGGAAGCTGAGCAGGGAGTGGCAAGGCAGGTCAAGTCCCCCGAGAAGTGGCAGTCAAGGCTTCAGTCGACATGCCTGGGATCTAGCCTGGGATCTACTGGGGAGAGGGCTTCGAGGACAGGAGTGGGTAGGGAGGGTCTCAGAAACCCCACAAGGTGGCTCCTGTGAAGAGGCAGGGCAAGAAGGAGGATGGAAGTAAGAGTGTATGGCTGCAGCACAGTTCTAAAAAAGTTTTTCTGGGGGGCCGGGCACGGAGGCTCATGCCTATAATCCCAGCTATTTGGGAGGCTGAGGCAGGAGGATCGATTGAACGCAGGAGGCAGAGGCTGTAGTGAGCTGAGATGCTCCACTGCACTCCAGCATGGGTAACAGAGTGAGACTCTGTCTCGAAAAAAATGGAAGAAAGAAAGAAAGAAAGAAAGAAAGAAAGAAAGAAAGAAAGAAAGAAAGAAAGAAAGAAAGAAAGAAAGAAAAAAAGAAAGAAAGAAAGAAAGAAAGAAAGAAAGAAA